>NC_057798.1:282412578-282457795 GCF_018294505.1 Triticum aestivum
CCGCGCCCCGGCTCCTTTAACCGCTGCCTCGCCGGACTCGCCCCGAGCCGCCGCTTCTCCCTCGCCGGCCGAAGCCGAGCTCCGCCGCCCGCGCTCGCCGGCCCTCGCCCCGGCCTCCTTGCCGGCCGAGCTCGCCGCCCTGTGCCTCCCCGGCCCTGGATCCGCCTCCTCTGCCTCTTCCCCGCCATCTCCGGCGAAGCCCCGGCCATCCTCGATCCACGCGCGTCAGATCTGGATCTGGTCAAACGAAGGTTGACCCCGAATATTCCTCCAAGTCCCTGAGATTTCTGACATTTTCATGCCCTGTTCATCGCATCATAACTTGCTGCATACTGCTCCGTTTCGTGCGTGTAATATATCAAAATGTTCGCTGTGAGATGCTCTTCATTTCATTCCATTGCATCATGTTCATTTGAGTCCATCTTGATGCCTGAATCATCGTTTCAAAAGTGCTATATAATGTTTCCTGCTGTCTGTTAACAGAACATGTTCATTTGTCATTTTTTTCATGTTTGATGTGTGCATCCTATGAGGTTGATGTCTACATGTGTTTTGTGCTCCATCATGCCATCTTTACAGTGGTGCATGCTATGTATTTTTGTGATCAATGTGGTGACTAGAACAAGCATGCAAACTAGGCTTCGTGATGTTGCTGATTTTAGTCCCTATTCTGCTGTTATTTTTATGCCATGTAAACTTGATGCTAAAGAGAGATCCAAACATATTTTGAGATACTTCAGTAAGGATGTTTTGAACATATGGTTATTATCTATTCATTAATGCCCCTGTTTGCAATTATGGAGTAGTCTAGCATGTCATTGTCTTGCTCTACTTTTGCTATAAAATGTTTCCTGGCAGATTGTTTACATGTTATTCAATTTTGCCAAGGTTGTTGTAGTTAATCCTTGAATGCTATGAACTTGTTCTTGCCTTGGTTAGTTTCATAAACATGTATTCTTTCTGATGCTATGCTTATCTTGTTATGCAATGACTTGTGGTGAGTGAATCGAGCTCGTGAAGTAGTGTACTTGTTGTTGCTGTTTTGCTAGGCTGAATCTGTTATTTTGTGATGCTATGTAAACCTGCTGCTACAAGTCATTCTATGCATAATATGGAGATGTTCACTAAGGATGTTTTGTTATACATGTCTTGCTCTATCCGTCCATGCCCCTGGTTGCATTTATAACTTGCTGTAGATTGTTGTAATCTTGCTCCAAGGTTGCTAAATAATGTTGCTGTCAGCCTGTTAACATTAAGTTCAGTTGTTGCCATGATTGTTGCTAGTGTTCCATGCACCCTATGAACTTGCTCTTGCCATGCTTAGCTTTACAAACATGTCATCTTACTGTTGGTTGCCTTTCCATGCCATGTATTGCTCTGTGGTGAGTGGTACAAGCTCATCTACATGCCTACTTATCGTTGTTCCTGCCATGTTGGAATCTGTCATATAACTTGCCATGCTTACATGGGTGCCATCATATTTTCTGTTCCTTTTTGGCTCATGGTGAGTAAGGGACTTTTGTTCTATGAAATTAGTAGATTCATTACATGCCTTTTTTTGCCATGTTAAGTTCCTGTAACATGTTCTTTGATATCTCTAAACATTGCAACCTGATATTATTTTCTGCAAAGTCTCAACTGTTATTATTTGTAATATTGCCATGTGTGCTTGAGCATGTTCTAGTGATTTATGGAGATAGCTCAGCGTTCATGTTTTGTTATGCTTTACCTGTACATCATGCCCATGCCTTTTGATTTCTTGTTGAGGTCCTGTAGCATGTTGTTGTGATGCTTGCAATATGCCTAGTTGCTGTTTTGGACAGTTTGTTGCTATAACTTGTATAGAGTGTATGTGTGGAACCATTGCTCCGTTTTGAGTGTGCTCTATATGGAACTTGCTTGATTTTGCATGTAGTTTCATATTATCATGTTGAATCCATGTTTTGAGAGTGTTTGCTTGATGTTTGTATGCTTTTTGCATCAATGCTATGTTTAACTTGTTTTGCTCATACCTTTTAGGTCGTAGCTCCGAGTTAAATGAACTTTATATGTAACTTGACTAGAATATCGTGTAGATCATCTTGGTGCATCTTAACTTGTTGTTTAACAACCTGAACATAAGGTTTATTCAGATCTGGACCAATTTCGAAATTTGCATATGAGGACTTACCAGAATTGTTATATGTTGTTCCCGGCCTCATTTAAACTTGCCTTGATGTGTTGCTCTTGTTTGCATCATCTCTTGCCATGAGTAGCTTCATGTAGCCCTGTCATGCATCATGCTTGGATGTGCATCATGTCTTGTTCATGTGTGGTGTGTTTACTATGTTGTGTGCTTCTTCTCGATAATTCCCGTTCCGTTGCGATCGTGAGGATTCGTTCGTCTACGCTTGGTTCGGCTTCATCCGTTCATCTTCTTCATGGACTCGTTCTTCTTCCTTGCGGGATTTCAGGCAAGATGACCACTACCCTGGATCTCACTACTATCATTGCTATGCTAGTTGCTTCGTTCTATCGCTTTGCTGCGCTACCTATCTGTTGCTCTTCAAGCCTCCCAATTTGCCATGTCAGCCTCTAACCCTTTTCACCCTTCCTAGCAAACCATTGCTTGGCTATGTTACCGCTTTGCTCAGCCCCTCTTATAGCGTTGTTAGTTGCAGGTGAAGTTGAAGATTGCTCCATGGTGGACAGGATTATGTTTGGGATATCACAATATCTCTTATTTAATTAATGCATCTATATACTTGGTAAAGGGTGGAAGACTCGGCCTTATGCCTGGTGTTTTGTTCCACTCTTGCCTCCCTAGTTTCCGTCATACCGGTGTTATGTTCCCAGATTTTGCATTCCTTACGCGGTTGGGTGATTTATGGGACCCCCTTGAGAGTTCGCTTTGAATAAAACTCCTCCAGCAAGGCCCAACCTTGGTTTTACCATTTGCCTCACCACCACCTACATTTTCCCTTGGGAGTAATTAACCTGAGGGTCATCTTTATTTTAGCCCCCCGGGGCCAGTGCTTCTCCAAGTGCTGGTCCAAACCGAGCGATGTCCGGCGCCCCCTGAGCAATTAGGGTCTATGTCAACCCGACGTCTGGCTCATCCGGTGTGCCCTGAGAATGAGATATGTGCAGCTCCTATCGGGATTTGTCGGCACATCGGGAGGTCTTGCTTGTCTTGTTTTACCATTGTCGAAATGTCCTGTAAACCGGGATTCCGAGTCTGATCGGGTCTTCCTGGAAGAAGGTATATCCTTCGTTGATCGTGAGAGCTTATCATGGGCTAAGTTGGGACACCCCTGCAAGGTTTAAACTTTTGAAAGCCGTGCCCGCAGTTATGGGCAGATGGGAATTTGTTAATGTCCGGTTGTAGATAACTTGACACCAGATCCGAATTAAAACGCATCAACGATGTGTGTAGCCGTGAAGGTCTCTTTTCGGCGGAGTCCGGGAAGTGAACACGGTTTTGGGTTATGCTTGACGTAAGTAGGAGTTCAGGATCACTTCTTGATCATTGCTAGCTTCACGACCGTTCCGCTTGCTCTCTTCTCGCTCTTATTTGCATATGTTAGCCACCATATATGCTTAGTCGCTGCTGCAGCCTCACCACTTTACCCCTTTCTTTCCCATTAAGCTTTGCTAGTCTTGATACCCATGGTAATGGATTGCTGAGTCCTTGTGGCTCACAGATTACTACAACAACAGTTGCAGGTACAGGTTTATGCGATGATCATGACGCGAGAGCGATGCTTGCTTGTCTTGAGTTCTTCTTCTGCTCTTCTTCGATCAGGGGATAGGTTCCAGGTCGGCAGTCTGGGCTAGCAGGCTGGATGTCGTTTGAGTTTCTGTTTGTGTTTCATCCGTAGTCGGATGGTGCTCTTATGTAAGATGATGTTGTATTCGTGTGGCATTGTATGCCTTATGTATGTATCCCTAACTATTATGTAATGTTGATGTAATGATATCCACCTTGCAAAAGCGTTTCAATATGCGGTTCTATCCTTGGTGGGACCTTCGAGTCTCTTTAGGATAGTATCGCATATTGGGCGTGACACAAGGTAAAGGTAAAATCACAGCAACCAACTCATCGCAGAGCCCATAACATCATACGGGCGCCCATTCGGTGCCGACCTTAAGAACACGTGGACAACAATCCTTTTTACATGAGGGGCTTCCCCTCCCAAAATGCTCTTACAACCTTCAGGGCCACCCTGAGCTTTTTTTCTGCACAGGATAAACAGCAGGGGGGCGTAGGATCAATCAGACATATCGCTCACCGTATCCTCTTGGTCGTCTCCAGAAGCGTCGCTGACACCACTGTCGCTGTCGCTGGCCTCACCCTCGTCGTCGTTGGCACCGTTTTCGCCGCCGTTCACCACGTCGCCTTCATCAGCAGCGACAACCACCCCGTCATCATCAAACATGAAGGCCCGGACAAGTGCATCCATGTTGTCCTCCACCCACCGCGCCAGGTCGCCTCGGATGGCCTCGGGCACCGGGGCGATGGCAGCGTCGATGTCAAAGTGGGGGTCGATGTTCTGGAGATGGCTGAAGACACGGGAGAATGCCCGTGCGAGTAGGCCGCGGCTCCTCTCCTCGACAAGCTGACGAGCCCTCTCAGAGCGATTCTCTAGATGCATCACCATGTCAGTGAAGAACTGGAGATTACCGGCGTAGTTGGTCACGTGAGGCTGCTCAGCGGCCGCATCACAAATATTGCCCAAGGCCGCATTGGCCCTTTCCCTGAGTGTTTGGAGCATGGGGCCATGCATGTGCTCCAGCGTCTATCGCCGGCGAATCTCATCTTTGTTCCGCCGCGCAACGGACTCGGCATCATCAACCCTCCGTTGAAGGAGAAGCAGCTCGGTGCTGGAGGACGCCAGCTCAGCCTGCACCGTGACTAAGGCGGCTGCGGTGGCCTCAGCGCGCTGTGTTGCTTCAGTCAGTTTGGTCCTAAGAGCGGCAGTCCTGCCCGCAGCTTCGGCCTTGATTAGCTCCAACCTCTCTTCATACTCGCACTCAAGACCCGCGCGAGATCCCGCCACGCGGCGATCGATCTCTTCTTGGATTCGGACCTCCCACCCGCTGACATCGTCCTCCGCCTGGGTAACCTGGCGCTCCCTCCTCTCCAACAGTTCAAGATCGAGATTGCGCTTGGCAACCTCCAGCGTCAGTGCTTCCTCATGCTTCTGGAGATCCTCCTCTTCGGCGGGCACCTCTTTCAGCGATGCAAGGGAAGCTTGGCGCAACTCCACTTGCTGCTCCAGGGAATTGCACCAGGCTTGAAGCTCCCACGCGCGCTCCTCCGTGATCTTGCATCGTCGGTCTGCCTCTTGAGCCTCCTCAATGGCTGGGGAGCAGGCCTTTCGCGAGGCTGCAAGAGATGCTTCAGCCTTTGCATTGTCAAGATCGCGCTGGTGGCGCGCAAGACTGACAGCCACCTTCAGCTTGTGCCGCTCTTCGACTAGCTGCAGACCTTCGACTTCAAGACACGCGTATGCATCCGCGAGCTCTCCATCAAGCTGGCTCATTGCGTCCGTCACCTTCCAGAGAAACTCTCGGCGGATGGCGCTGCGCTCCCGCGCATGACTGAGAGCGTCGTCCACGTCGTCCTCCGCCATCGGCGTCGGCGGAGGGCCCTGAAGTGGTTCGCCCCTCTCGGCAGGGGGCTGGGGGCTGGCGCCCCCACGATCACCGGATGGGCCCGCGAGGGATACAGCCCGGCATTAATCCAACCCCAGAAGAGGAGCCGAAGATTGACTTCAACCACTCGTCGTCCATGATCAGGGGAGGAGCCCGGGGCAAGCTAGTTGTGCCCTGGGAAAGCTTGTGAAGGAAGAGCGGCGAGCACACAGGCTCAAGGCACACGCGGGTCGGCCCACCTCTCCGGCCGAACTCGTGTCGGGGGTGGCGCTCAGGCTGCAGACGCTCAAGGTCAGCGATGAAGATGAAGCCTGAGGAGGTGGCTTCTTGGCCGGCTCCGCAGGCTCGGCAGGAGGGATCCTGAAAGGCCACAGTCAGCGAAGGGAACAACAAACAAGGAGTTACAAGAAGGAGGAGCTTACTCGTCCATGGCGAAGTACTTCCCGTGCTTTAATGGGCGGTAGGGGCGATCACTGCCACCCGAAGCCTCCTTCCTCTTGCGGAGGGCGTCGAAGTCTATGCGGAACCGACCCAAGCTCTCGATGTGAGGGCCGGCGCATGGCATGGACGAAGAAGCACCAAGGTAACTTGCATCAAGGGCGCGAGGCTGGGAGGAGCGATCAGGTATCGCCTCTTGGTGGCCTGCCGAGGCCTTGGGAGTTTCGGCCTCGGGAGCCGCATGCTGCATCCCCTCATCAGCTACCACCTCGGGGCAGGTTTTGCAAGCTCCAGAGGGTGACGCCTCGAGAGCTCCGCATGACATCGACGTCTCGGCACCAGATCCCCCAGCTTCCGGCGATGCTTGCCTCCCTGCACCACCTCCGGAGGCAGGATCGACGTGGGCGACGGGGGGAGGAGCCACGGCGACTGGATTCTCGCGGGGCCCCATGAGGTCAGCTGGGCGCAACCCCCATTCGTCGAAGCGGGGCATCTTCGCGAACTTGGCCCTGCTCGAGCAAAGATACAAGAGGCCGCCCACATGACGGATGCTGCCCAGAGAGGGGTCGCCAGTCAAGACTTTCAACACCTTCCTCAGCATTTCAGGCACAAGAGTCCTCTCCTGGAGGCTCGTGTGGTCTTGATGCCCAGTCAGTGTCCACATCGGACGGGAGTGGCGCTGGAGGGGAGCGATGCGACACTGGAGGAACTCCTTCACCACCTGGGGTGCCGTCACGCCAAGCGTCCTCAACCTCTTGAATCAGCGCCAGATAAAAGCGAGCTGAGGGCTCGTGAGCTTCTCGTGACCCCAGCTTGGATTGGGGATAGCAGGCAATGTCGGGTGCGCGAGTAGGGGGCTGGGCACCCCGACATCCACGTACAGCCACCACTCCTGGAACCCGCTCATGGAAGGGGGATGGCCAAAATCAATCACCAAGGCGGCCGTGTCTGGCATGGCCTGGAAGCTCACGCACCTCGAGCACTGCGATGGGTCGGTCAGGCGCGAGGAGAAGAAGTGGTGCAGAAGAGCAACGGAAGGGGCAATGCCCACCATGGCTTCGCAGACGAAGGCGAAGACAACAACAAGAGTAATGGATTGGAGACCGAGATGCATCATATGGATCTGGTAGTGGGAAAGCACCGCATTAAAGAAGGCGGAGAAAGGGGGAACAAGGCCCGCCCACAGGGCGTCGACGAAGAATCAAACCTCCGTGATGATCCTGTCAAAGGAGGCATGGGACGCGGTGTTGGGGAACGTTGCATAAAATAAAAATTTTCCTACGTTCACCAAGATCAATCTATGAGTTCATCTAGCAACGAGAGAGAGGAGTGCATCTACATACCCTTGTAGATCGCGTGCGGAAGCGTTCAAGAGAACGGGGTTGAGGGAGTCGTTCTCGTCGTGATCCAAATCACCGGAGATCCTAGCGCCGAACGGACGGCACCTCCACGTTCAACACACGTACGATCAGCACGACGTCTCCTCCTTCTTGATCCAGCAAGGGGGAAGGAGAGGTTGATGAAGATCCAGCAGCACGACGGTGTGGTGGTGGATGCAGCAGGACTCCGGTAGGGCTTCGCCAAGCAACTACCGGAGGAGGAGGTGTAGCAGGGAGGGGAGGGAGGCACCAGGGTGTTGGGTGCGGCTGCCCTGCCACCCCCCCTCTTTATATAGGGACCCCAGGGGGGGCACCGGCCCTAGAGATGGGATATCTAGGGGGGCGGCGGCCAAGGGGGGTGGAGTGCCCCCAAGGCAAGTGGAGGCGCCCCCTCCCCTAGGGTTCCCAACCCTAGGCGCAGAGGGGGGGACAGGGGGGGCGCACCAGCCCACTAGGGGCGGGTTCCCCTCCCACTTCAGCCCATGGTGCCCTTCGGGATAGGTGGCCCCACCCGGTGGACCCCCGGGACCCTTCCGGTGGTCCCGATACAATACCGGTGGACCTCGAATGTCAGGACCCCGACTCAATGCCACATCGATCTAGCATGTAACACCTCATATCACTTTGCGGCCTCACGCACGGTATTCCAACGGGTGTCGCCTTACCTTAGCCCGGGACCGTTTGCGCCTTTTGGCACACGTATATGACAGTGTCGCTAGCATCCATATGATAAGGAGCCCGGGCTGACATGGCTAGTTGTAAACCCAAAGTGGCACAGACTTACAGGGACAGGCATCCATTACCCAGCATCGAACGTGTCGGTCATCAGCGAGTGAATCCAGGCTGTAGCACTGGGCTAGCAGGACTCCGGTGAACCGGGCTGTAGCGGGCTAACAGGACTCCGGTATTCATCGCGTGACATTTCCCCGAAGGGACAGACACAGGAACGAAGAAGGACACATGCCGGCCAGCCTAAGTGTTCCGGAGCAGTAGCATGCTACCATGGCTCGGTGGAAACACTAGGAGACATTTCCCGGTAAGAGAGGCTACTAAAGATAAACAACTAGATGGTCAGATCCCACACATACCAAGAATTTCAATAACATACACACAATATGCTCGATATGTGCAAATACAACATGGCATCACAACATGACTCTACGACTCAAGTAATTTATTCAATAGGCTCCGAGGAGCGAGATATTACAAACATGGGTCTCATGACCCAACAATTAGAGCATACAAGTCAAAGCACATGCGGAAGCTTATCATGTCTGGGTACAGACATCTATAAATGAAAAGGCTGAGAAGCCTGACTATCTACCAGATCCTGCCGAGGGCACAAGATCGTAGCTGAGGTAACAAGCTAAACGTCGAAGTCCACGCGAAACTACTAGTGAGACCGAAGTCTCTCTGCAAAAACATAAAATAGGCAAACGTGAGTACAAATGTACCCAGCAAGACTTACATCAGAACTAACTACATATGCATCATTATCAACAAAGGGGATGGTGGGGTTTAACTGCAGCAAGCCAGCTTTGACTCGGTGGCTATCCTGAACTACGACTGCAAGTAACTCTTTTGAGGTGGCGCACACGAGTCCACATATTCACCATATCAATACACCACTATGGATCCGCTCCCGTCTCCCTACGAGAACGCCATCCATAGCACTCACGCTTATCTTGCGAATTTTAGAGTATCCACTTTCACTTGTCTATGAACTGATATGAGCAACCCAGAAGTCCTTTTCCGCGGACACGGCTATTCGAATAGATGATGTTAACCCTGCAGGGGTGTACTTCTTCACACACGCTCTCACCACTTACCGCCGTTTACACGACATGTACTCGGCAACCCTCAAGCGGAAGCCCAACGTGGGTGTCGGCCACGGCCTGCCTAAACACTCAAGTCTCTAGTCCAGGTTTATCGCCTATTCGGGTTCCATCCATGAGGAGATCCGGCCGGAGTTTCGCTCACAGCCCCAAACAATGTGAACAGGGTTCCCGAGACACCAAACGGGCGCCCGGTACACCGTGCCACGTGCCTACCGCATCACAGCCCACCCCTACGGTCAGCGTTGCGCACGGCCTCCAGCATACTACAAACACCAGAAACTACTTGCAACTCCTGGACAGAGGACAAGGGTGATCAAGAAGCCGAGAGGGTCCATTGGTTTCGGGCCCAATGCGTGGTAGTAGCTGAATCATGGATCACAAACACAGAACTTAGTTCCTGAGGACGGCTGCAATGAGACAACCCACCATGTACTCCTACATGGCCTCTCACCGCTACCTTTACCCAATCGTATTCACACACTTAGCTCACACACAGTAGGACATGTTCACACACCTCTGATTCATTCCCGATGAATCAGACCTGACTCAACTCTAAGCAGTAGCAGGCATGACAAACAAGCATGAATGAGTAGGCACAACAGGGCTCAAACAACTCCTACTCATGCTAGTGGGTTTCATCTATTTACTGTGGCAATGACAGGTCATGCAAAGGATAAAGGGGTTCAGCTACCGCAGCAAGTAACAGATGAATTGATGTTGTCCTAATGCAGTAAACGAGAGCAGGAGCGAGAGAGTGGGATTTTATCGGAATGAGCAAGGGGGGGTTTTGCTTGCCTGGCACTTCTGAAGATAACATTGAGTCTTCATCAGTGTCAACGATCACATCGTCGGAACATCGTCTACCGAGAGGGGACAAATACTGGCAAACAAGAGAGAACACAATCAATGCGATGCAACAATATGATGCATGCTCATGACATGGCAATATGAGTGTGTTTTGGTCTAATGCAACTAGCAACAGGTTAAATGAAGTTGGTTTGAATACAAGATTCGAATTCAAACTCCATATGTGATTATTCAAATGCCATTTAATTGATTTGTGCTAAACAGCAGCTATAAGTTGTTCTAACATGCATGAAAATGGTACAGATGGATTCCTTGAATTTTTCTGATAATTTTCCATATATAAATTATTTAATTTGCAGTTACGGTTGAATTTCTATGATTTATTGAGGTTTAGGGCATTTTCTGAAATTCCTGAAATAATAATAAATCCAGAAATGATTTATGGCGTCAGCACCACGTCACGGTGACGTCAGCAGGGTCAACTGGGCGCCCCAGGTCAAACCTGACGTGTGGGGGCCACACGTCAGTGACACAGGAGCTAATCCCGGTCAAACCCAGCGCTGACTGGGGTTTGACTAGGGGTGGGGCCCACTGTCAGTGGCTGTGGGTTTAATTAGTTGGATCATTAACACTAATTAAGCGTGCCACGTCGGCAGTCGCCGGAGTATCGCCGGCGGCGACCATTCCGCACGGCGGCGCGACTCGGATTTGAGCTAGGGGCGATGGTTTGGCGCGCGGTTTGGCTCATTGGAACGTCCGCGACGCGGCGCGTCCAGCGGTGGCTGTGGCCGCGGCTGGGGTGGCAGGTAGCGGCAACTACAGCGAGCGAGGCGGCGGCCGTAGCTCGGGCATCGCCTAAGACGATGCTATGGTGCAGCTACGGACGAACCGATGGGAGTTTTCGGCTCCTGGGAACATCTCGAGCCCGAGGGCGTGCTCAGACGCGAGCTAAGACATCTGTGGCCACGGCGGTGCCATGGCCAGCAGCGAGGAGCGCTCGGCAAGGTGGTTAGGGCGGTTAGGGGAGGCAATCGAGCATGGGGTTAGAGGGAAAAGGGTCGTGGCCTCACAGCGGTTGCAGGGGCCGTAGAAGCGGGCTCGGGGAAGCAACGATGGTGGCGAATCGACGGCGAAGATCCTCGGCGGCCGGAGATGGGGAAGACGGCGTGGGCGGCGATGCAGGGTGTCCGGCGGGGCATGGGTTGGTGGAGAGGAAGAGGGGGTCGAGGCGGAGCCTCTGGGCGCAACGACGAGGCGAGGCAGTGGCTGTGGCCACGGCGACGCTCGTCGGCGGCGGTGGCTCCGTTCGGGTGAGAGGGAGAGAGAGCAGAGGAGATGATGGGGACGAGAGAGTGAGCGGCGGGTTCCAGGAGGGGTGCGTGGCGTCGCTAGAGGGCTCGGGGAGGAAGCAGGAGGTGGCCAGGGGAAGCAGGAGGTGGCCGAGGCAGCGTCGGCGCCCGTCGGCCACGCGCGTTGCCTACTGGCGTGGGGAAGACGACAGGGGAGGAGTGGAGATGGGCTGGGCCGTGCTGGGCCAGGTAAGTGGGCACCAGGTAAGTTAGGTAGGTGGCCTGGTGGCCTTCTCTCCCTTTCTTTTATTTCCTCTTTTCTATTTCTATTTTCTGTAGTTTGTTTTGATTTAGTTTTAGACACTAAATCATTTTTTATAAATCCTGAGAATAATTGTGGACATTAACTGAATTATTACAGAGGCCCTCAACTATTTTCAGAATTGTTGGAGCATTTAAAAATATTAACGGTATTTAAATGCCCCAATTCAAATACAATATGGTTTAATCAAAAATCCAAAAATGTCTTGGAAACATATCCATCATCTCTGGATATGGTTTTCACCCTTTTCCAGTAATCATGAACATTTTTGCAAACCAATTTGGGTTCTTGAAAATATTTTGAAGTTGAACCTATTTGCAATGCTTTGGTGCTAGGGCTTGGTCATCCCCATTTCAAATTTCATAAAATTTAAACATGTTGCATGGATGCTAAAGCAAAAACAAACAAGGGCTGATCTGGGGCTGTGACAGCTCACCCCCACTAAACAAAAATCTTGTCCCGAGATTCAAGCGTAGGGTAAGGTGAAGGGGGAACGCAAACTAGTACAATCTTCACGATCCAGGTTGCACTTCATAGGAACGTTGTTTCGATCACCATCTTTGTCTCGACGTCTTCCTCTGAGAACTCCAACTAACATGACAACGAGAGGAAAGGAAAGACCCTAAAAGAATCGTTCTTCTCGGAGGTCGAACAACTCAGGAGTAACTCTCGGGATGAGACATAGCAACATCTCTTGAGCTGAGAGGTGAAGCACAGATCTGAAGAATTGGAGTGAGACAGATGACGAGGGTTCGCTAAGTAGACAACAATTCCAGACTTAAGAATGTGGTGATCGGTTGTCAACGTAGCGAGGAATTGAATTGCCATGATACCATAATTGGGCACCTTAGGGATGGTGACTCGTAGAAATATCCCCTTAAGTGGCAAAAAGAATTACCTTTGATTCGAAGATCATTGAAACTCTTTATACCAGCCTAAGGCAATTCACAACGATCGTTTGGCGGAGTGCAAAGGAATGGTACACCCGGACTAGGATGGATGATGTGGACTACCTTGTTGAAGACAACGCAATGGATGATTTTTGCTTATCACCGGAAATGGAAGAGACCCATGGCAGAATGGCACATTGGCGGTGCAAGCTGGGAACAAAATGCAAATGCTGGGAATGATTCTGGTAACTGGGAAGAACCCAACAATAGTGAGTGAATTCACTGTTTGAAAAGGTCATAGCATAACCGAGGAAACTGAGAGTAACCCCAGTTAGTGCCGGTGATATCACCTAGCGCTTGAGCGTGCTCTCAAGAACTTGAGCATTTCCACAATCATCAAGGTTTTTCCGATATCCGTGTCAAGGATCCTGGCACACAACTTACTACCATGATGAATACTGACGGACGATGCGGATGCAAAAGAAGATAACACCTTCTCAGATTTCATCTTAGCGAGGCCAAGGGCAAATCTGGATGATCGACCGAGAGACATTTAGCACTCCCCTTCTAATGTTCTCCTTGATGTGCTAGTGTAACCCATTCATAGATATGGTTTGATATCTAGAACATCAAGTAAAAAGGTCGGACTTCGGGAGCAATAGAATCCATAAGGAACAGTTACGGAGGTAAATCCTACGAAATCCTTATGGGGAGGTGGCCAACTTCTCCAATCAAGATACTACAATATTAGGTCTCCCGGCGGGGTGTGTTGGCCATGACATCCACTTTACCGGTTTCCGAGGGACCGATATTATAGTTCTTGGGAAATGTTCCAAACCATCATATCTGCCTGAGATTCAGATCTGGTTGGTGTCAGGATATTCCAGACTCATCGAATCTAGGTAGAAAAACGAAAGTTTGCAACACAAATCGACGAGATGACGTTGCGAGATTCTCGGGGAATGAACTACGATAGTAAGCTCCAAAACATGAGCTGGTTCTGCTACAAACAAGTGAACACGTTGTCCCAGACAAACATGATCACATGGTAGTCTTACAATAAAACACTACCGAGTTCTGGTAGGGAACCATCATCGGGGATATCAGAGTCTTGTGCATTACCATGGATTAACACTTAACTCCTTTTCTTGAACAAATCAGTCAGTGGCTTGGGGTGCTACGGAACACATATAGAATGGAGGTTGCAAGTCTCCGAACCACAGAATACTTCGCACGTATGCATGACTGATTTGGGATGATTCCATAGGAAGCAAAACTAACTTTCTCAAATTCACGGCGGCAACTTTCACCAAATGCACGTGTATAAGAGGAAGTCACTCCTTTCATCAAACAAATACTTCATGAGCTAGCATGAAGAAAATGCTTTCAAAAGTTTCCAACACTAGCTTAATGTTCAACAACATCATGGAGGAGATAAGGATGTTGCCAATGGGCTCAACAACAATTCATCTAGGTTTCCTTTTAAAAGGAATTCCATAGTTAAGTGAACACGATGATAGCATTGGTCAGACCAAAGATGTAATGGTGTATGCTCGAGGGATCAACCACGAATAAGACAACATTACGAACATCGTTGGTTCTGACTTGATTTGAGGATAGCCCATACTCAAATCAAAGTTTTGGTTAGGACGATAAGTCCAGCAATTGATCGCGAGGATCAATCAATGAAGACATCACCTTTATTCAACACACACTACACAAGAATATCCCTTTGGAACGAACTAAGTCAGGCAAGCTTTTATCTTCCAACTCTCCAAGTTGTTGTCTAGCTTAACCAACTAGCTCAGGGATATCTAACACCGATTCTTGGAGAGAAGGTGGTTCACAAGAAACCAACTTGATCACGAGCTCAACATAACAGTCAAGGGACAACCTGGTAATACTTCCGAGAAGATATTCGGAAAATCACGAACCACCGGTATGTTACTAAGCTCGAGAACAATCTCGCTTTTGAGGGCAAGACAATATGATCAAATGAGTGAGGACTTGACAAGATCCTAACTCATCAATCGAAGGGTGCACCGAAATAAGGACTAGGTAGCACAATCAATCTTAGAATGATGACTCAATAATCAGCACGCTAAGAATGAGGTTGTGGTCCATTAACTACCAAGCAACGGAGTTGCTAGCAGTATTGATTTCACACGCCATGATTCATTTGTCGGCATTCCGGTTACAATAACACAGGAACCGAGGAATGAACAATGATGGCAAGAAGTATCACTGTACCAAGAGTTCATAGGATGGTGTGTAATTCCTATAACAATCCTGATATAAAAGATGGTAATACTCCAAGGTAGAACAGAGCAAAGGCTGGATTGGCATTTTGATCTGCGAGATACAACTACTTTGACCCAGTCCTGGACATGGAAGAGGTACTGGAGTTTGTTTCTCCTAGTCATTCCGCGATAGAATGGCTTGACGGACCACAAGAGTAATAGGTATCGATAAACGAATGCATGCATACCCTTGACTATCAATTGATAGACGAGGGTTAGAATGCAACTAAAGAGGGACAACTCAAAGGAACATATAACTTTTTGAGTTGTGGATGCGTAGATTAGTATGTCGAACCAGGTTCAACATAATTCTTCCGGATAACCCATGCGGAAAGGTAGAACTGGCAGAGTCACAATATATAATGGAGAACTCATCAAGAGCATTCTGGTTGTGATCGTTGGATCCAATAAATATCTGCCATAAAGTGGTTCATAGTATTTGGAAGAAGGAAATACCACGAACTTCGAGGACTACCGCAAAGTTACTAATATCCTAAAAGAACTAGCAAACACTATCAACATGAAGTAGAGTGAATCTCGGTTCGAAAACCCAGGAATAGAATACCTACTACTAAGTAGCATCACGGAATGCTTTCGAGAATAAAGGCCAGAATCATCACACTGGGGCACAAATCATGGCTAAATTACTAGATGATCCCCTAAGACACCTAGGGTCATAATACCAGCTCCAACATATATGTCAAGGCAATAAAGTACCTCAACTCACTGATTAGTGTGCTTAATCTGGCCCGAAAGGACATCAGGAACGGAAGGAAGGGATTTGCAAATGCATCAGACTGTTTAGAAACCTGGGATGACTCGGACAGCATAACGGCTGTAAATGCTCAAAAAGATTTGAGACATTCACAAAAATGGTGGCATAACCACTCGGAAGCACAATAATAAGGTTTGGAGATCAACAATTAACATACGGAAGTAGTAGGAACTGGACTGAGGCTTAAGTCCAACAGTTCTATAGGTCTACGGATTAGTAACACGTGATCCTGATAGAAAGATGAGAAGACCTAGTTCCTTAACCCCGTAGGAAAGATAAGATGACTCAGATCAGAAGGCATAAGGTACAAGGAGTAAAAAGAGCCTTACGTTCCATCCCACAATCAATTCCCTTACATAACTAAAGCATTTCTAGACTCAACTTTGACCAGTTTGGCTTGGTAATCCTACAGGCAGTCAAGCTCTGATACCAACGCTGTCAGGACCCCGACTCAATGCCACATCGATCTAGCATGTAACACCTCATATCACTTTGCGGCCTCACGCACGGTATTCCCACGGGTGTCGCCTTACCTTAGCCCGGGACCATTTGCGCCTTTTGGCACACGTATATGACAGTGTCGCTAGCATCCATATGATAAGGAGCCCGGGCTGACATGGCTAGTCGTAAACCCAAAGTGGCAAAGACTTACAGGGAGAGGCATCCATGACCCAGCATCGAACGTGTCGGTCATGAGCGAGTGAATCCAGGCTGTAGCACGGGGCTAGCAGGACTCCGGTGAACCGGGCTGTAGCGGGCTAACAGGACTCCGGTATTCATCGCGTGACATTTCCCCGAAGGGACAGACACAGGAACGAAGAAGGACACATGCCGGCCAGCCTAAGTGTTCCGGAGCAGTAGCATGCTACCATGGCTCGGTGGAAACACTAGGAGACATTTCCCGGTAAGAGAGGCTACTAAAGATAAACAACTAGATGGTCAGATCCCACACATACCAAGAATTTCAATAACATACACACAATATGCTTGATATGTGCAAATACAACATGGCATCACAACATGACTCTACGACTCAAGTAATTTATTCAATAGGCTCCGAGGAGCGAGATATTACAAACATGGGTCTCATGACCCAACAATTAGAGCATACAAGTCAAAGCACATGCGGAAGCTTATCATGTCTGGGTACAGACATCTATAAATGAAAAGGCTGAGAAGCCTGACTATCTACCAGATCCTGCCGAGGGCACAAGATCGTAGCTGAGGTAACAAGCTAAACGTCGAAGTCCACGCGAAACTACTAGTGAGACCGAAGTCTCTCTGCAAAAACATAAAATAGGCAAACGTGAGTACAAATGTACCCAGCAAGACTTACATCAGAACTAACTACATATGCATCATTATCAACAAAGGGGATGGTGGGGTTTAACTGCAGCAAGCCAGCTTTGACTCGGTGGCTATCCTGAACTACGACTGCAAGTAACTCTTTTGAGGTGGCGCACCCGAGTCCACATATTCACCATATCAATACACCACTATGGATCCGCTCCCGTCTCCCTACGAGAACGCCATCCATAGCACTCATGCTTATCTTGCGAATTTTAGAGTATCCACTTTCACTTGTCTATGAACTGATATGAGCAACCCAGAAGTCCTTTTCCGCGGACACGGCTATTCGAATAGATGATGTTAACCCTGCAGGGGTGTACTTCTTCACACACGCTCTCAACACTTACCTCCGTTTACACGACATGTACTCGACAACCCTCAAGCGGAAGCCCAACGTGGGTGTCGGCCACGGCCTGCCTAAACACTCAAGTCTCTAGTCCAGGTTTATCTCCTATTCGGGTTCCATCCATGAGGAGATCCGGCCGGAGTTTCGCTCACAGCCCCAAACGATGTGAACAGGGTTCCCGAGACACCAAACGGGCGCCCGGTACACCGTGCCACGTGCCTACCGCATCACAGCCCACCCCTACGGTCAGCGCTGTGCACGGCCTCCAGCATACTACAAACACCAGAAACTACTTGCAACTCCTGGACAGAGGACAAGGGTGATCAAGAAGCCGAGAGGGTCCATTGGTTTCGGGCGCAATGCGTGGTAGTAGCTGAATCATGGATCACAAACACAGAACTCAGTTCCTGAGGACGGCTGTAATGAGACAACCCACCATGTACTCCTACATGGCCTCTCACCGCTACCTTTACCAAATCGTATTCACACACTTAGCTCACACACAGTAGGACATGTTCACATACCTCTGATTCATTCCCGATGAATCAGACCTGACTCAACTCTAAGCAGTAGCAGGCATGACAAACAAGCATGAATGAGTAGGCACAACAGGGCTCAAACAACTCCTACTCATGCTAGTGGGTTTCATCTATTTACTGTGGCAATGACAGGTCATGCAAAGGATAAAGGGGTTCAGCTACCGCAGCAAGTAACAGATGAATCGATGTTGTCCTAATGCAGTAAAAGAGAGCAGGAGCGAGAGAGTGGGATTTTATCGGAATGAGCAAGGGGGGTTTTTGCTTGCCTGGCACTTCTGAAGATAACATTGAGTCTTCATCAGTGTCAACGATCACATCGTCGGAACATCGTCTACCGAGAGGGGACAAATACCGGCAAACAAGAGAGAACACAATCAATGCGATGCAACAATATGATGCATGCTCATGACATGGCAATATGAGTGTGTTTTGGGCTAATGCAACTAGCAACAGGTTAAATGAAGTTGGTTTGAATACAAGATTCGAATTGAAACTCCATATGTGATTATTCAAATGCCATTTAATTGATTTGTGCTAAACAGCAGCTATAAGTTGTTCTAACATGCATGAAAATGGTACAGATGGATTCCTTGAATTTTTCTGATAATTTTTCATATATAAATTATTTAATTTGGAGTTACGGTTGAATTTCTATGATTTATTGAGGTTTAGGGCATTTTCTGAAATTCCTGAAATAATAATAAATCCAGAAATGATTTATGGCGTCAGCACCACGTCACGGTGACGTCAGCAGGGTCAACTGGGCGCCCCAGGTCAAACCTGACGTGTGGGGGCCACACGTCAGTGACACAGGAGCTAATCCCGGTCAAACCTAGCGCTGACTGGGGTTTGACTAGGGGTGGGGCCCACTGTCAGTGGCTGTGGGTTTAATTAGTTGGATCATTAACACTAATTAAGCATGACACGTCGGCAGTCGCCGGAGTATCGCCAGCGGCGACCATTCCGCACGGCGGCGCGGCTCGGATTTGAGCTAGGGCGATGGTTTGGCGCGCGGTTTGGCTCATTGGAACGTCCGCGATGCGGCGCGTCCAGCGGTGGCTGTGGCCGCGGCTGGGGTGGCCGGTAGCGGCAACTACGGCGAGCGAGGCGGCGGCCGGAGCTCGGGCATCGCCTAAGACGATGCTATGGTGCAGCTACGGACGAACCGATGGGAGTTTTCGGCTCCTGGGAACATCTCGAGCCCGAGGGCGTGCTCAGACGCGAGCTAAGACATCTGTGGCCACGGCGGTGCCATGGCCGGCGGCGAGAAGCGCTCGGCAAGGTGGTTAGGGCGGTTAGGGGAGGCAATCGAGCATGGGGTTAGAGGGAAAAGGGTCGTGGCCTCACAGCGGTTGCAGGGGCTGTAGTAGCGGGCTCGGGGAAGCGACGATGGTGGCGAATCGACGGCAAAGATCCTCGGCGGCCGGAGATGGGGAAGACGGCGTGGGCGGCGATGCAGGGCGTCCGGCGGGGCATGGGTTGGTGGAGAGGAAGAGGGGGTCGAGGCGGAGCCTCTGGGCGCAACGACGAGGCGAGGCAGTGGCTGTGGCCACGGCGACGCTCGTCGGCGGCGGTGGCTCCATTCGGGTGAGAGGGAGAGAGAGCAGAGGAGAGGATGGGGATGAGAGAGTGAGCGGCGGGTTCCAGGAGGGGTGCGTGGCGTCGCTAGAGGGCTCGGGGAGGAAGCAGGAGGTGGCCAGGGGAAGCAGGAGGTGGCCGAGGCAGCGTCGGCGCCCGTCGGCCGCGCGCGCTGCCTACTGGCGCGGGGAAGACGACAGGGGAGGAGTGGAGATGGGCTGGGCCGTGCTGGGCCAGGTAAGTGGGCGCCAGGTAAGTTAGGTAGGTGGCCTGGTGGCCTTCTCTCCTTTTCTTTTATTTCCTCTTTTCTATTTCTATTTTCTGTAGTTTGTTTTGATTTAGTTTTAGACACTAAATCATTTTTTATAAATCCTGAGAATAATTGTGGACATTAACTGAATTATTACAGAGGCCCTCAACTATTTTCAGAATTGTTGGAGCATTTAAAAATATTAACAGTATTTAAATGCCCCAATTCAAATACAATATGGTTTAATCAAAAATCCAAAAATGTCTTGGAAACATATCCATCATCTCTGGATATGGTTTTCACCCTTTTCCAGTAATCATGAACATTTTTGCAAACCAATTTGGGTTCTTGAAAATATTTTGAAGTTGAACCTATTTGCAATGCTTTGGTGCCAGGGCTTGGTCATCCCCATTTCAAATTTCATAAAATTTAAACATGTTGCATGGATGCTAAAGCAAAAACAAACAAGGGCTGATCTGGGGCTGTGACATCGAAACTTTCCCGATGGCCGAAACTCGACTTCCCATATATAATTCTTTACCTCCAGACCATTCCGGAACTCCTCGTGACGTCCGGGATCTCATCCGGGACTCCGAACAACTTTTGGTTTGCTGCATACTCATATTCATACAACCCTAGCGTCACCGAACCTTAAGTGTGTAGACCCTACGGGTTCGGGAGACATGTATACATGACCGAGACGGCTCTCCGGTCAATAACCAACAGCGGGATCTGGATACCCATGTTGGCTCCCACATGCTCCTCGATGATCTCATCGGATGAACCATGATGTCGAGGATTTAAGCAACCCTGTATACAATTCCCTTTGTCAATCGGTACGTTACTTGCCCGAGATTTGATCGTTGGTATCCCAATACCTTGTTCAATCTCGTTACCGGCAAGTCACTTTACTCGTACCATAATGCATGATCCCATGACCAGACACTTGGTCACTTTGAGCTCATTATGATGATGCATTACCGAGTGGGCCCAGAGATACCTCTCTGTCATACGGAGTGACAAATCACAGTCTCGATCTGTGTCAATCCAACAGACACTTTCGGAGATACCTGTAGTGCACCTTTATAGTCACCCAGTTACGTTGTGACGTTTGGTACACCCAAAGCACTCCTACGGTATCCGGGAGTTACACGATCTCATGGTCTAAGGAAAAGATACTTGACATTGGAAAAGCTCTAGCAAAACGAACTACACGATCTTGTGCTATGCTTAGGATTGGGTCTTGTCCATCACATCATTCTCCTAATGATGTGATCCCGTTATCAATTACATCTAATGTCCATAGTCAGGAAACCATGACTATCTGTTGATCAACGAGCTAGTCAACTAGAGGCTCACTAGGGACATATTGTGGTCTATGTATTCACACGTGTATTACGATTTCCAGATAATACAATTATAGCATGAATAAAATACAATTATCATGAACAAGGAAATATAATAATAATCCTTTTATTATTGCCTCTAGGGCATATTTCCAACAGTCTCCCACTTGCACTAGAGTCAATAATCTAGTTACATTGTGATGAATCGAACACCCATAGAGTTCTGGTGTTGATCATGTTTTGCTCGCGGAAGAGGTTTAGTCAACGGATCTGCAACATTCAGATCCGTACGTACTTTGCAAATATCTATGTCTCCATCTTGAACATTTTCACGGATGGAGTTGAAACGATGCTTGATGTGCGTGGTCTTCTTGTGAAACTCGGGCTCCTTGGCAAGGGCAATAGCTCCAGTGTTGTCACAGAAGAGAGTGATTGGCCCCGACGCATTGGGTATGACTCTGAGGTCGGTGATGAACTCCTTCATCCATATTGCTTCATGCGCTGCCTGCGCGGCTGCCATGTACTCCGCTTCACATGTAGATCCCGCCACGACGCTCTGCTTGCAACTGCACCAGCTTACTGCTCCACGATTCAACATATACACGTATCCGGTTTGTGACTTAGAGTCATCCAGATCTGTGTCGAAGCTAGCGTCGACGTAACCCTTTACGACGAGCTCTTCGTCACCTCCATAAACGAGAAACATGTCCTTTGTCCTTTTCAGGTACTTTAGGATATTCTTGACCGCTGTCTAGTGTTCCTTGCCGGGATTACTTTGGTACCTTCCTACCAAACTTACGGCAAGGTTTACATCAGGTCTGGTACACAGCATGGCATACATAATAGATCCTATGGCCGAGGCATAGGGGATGACACTCATCTCTTCTTTATCTTTTGCCGTGGTCGGGCATTGAGCCGAGCTCAATCTCACACCTTGTAATACAGGCAAGAACCCTTTCTTGGACTGATCCATTTTGAACTGCTTCAAAATCTTATCAAGGTATGTGCTTTTGAAAGACCTATGAGGCGTCTCGAGCTATCCCTATAGATCTTGATGCCTAATATGTAAGCAGCTTCTCCAAGGTCCTTCATTGAAAAACACTTATTCAAGTAGGCCTTAATGCTGTCCAAAAGTTCTATATCATTTCCCATCAAAAGTATGTCATCTACATATAATATGAGAAATTCTACAGACCTCCCACTCACTTTCTTGTAAACACAAGCTTCTCCATAAGTCTGCATAAACCCAAACGTTTTGATCATCTCATCAAAGCAAATATTCCAACTCCGAGATGCTTGCACACCTTGTTAGCTTTCTTAGGATCGACAAAACCCTACGACTGCATCATATACAGTTCTTCCTTAAGATAGCCGTTAAGGAATGCCGTTTTGACGTCCATCTGCCATATCTCATAATCATAGTATGCGGCAATTGCTAACATGATTCGGACGGACTTCAGCTTCGCTACGGGAGAGAAAGTCTCATCGTAGTCAACCCCTTGAACTTGCCGATAACCCTTAGCGACAAGTCGAGCTTTATAGATGGTAACATTACCATCCGCGTCCGTCTTCTTCTTAATGATCCATTTGTTTTCTATCGCTCGCCGATTATCGAGCAAGTCTGTCAAAGTCCATACTTTGTTTTCATACATGGATTCTATCTCGGATTGCATGGCTTCAAGCCATTTGTTGGAATCTGGGCCCGCCATCGCTTCTTCATAGTTCGAAGGTTCATCGTTGTCTAACAACATGATTTCCAGGACAGGGTTGCCAGACCACTCTGGTGTGGAACGTGTCCTTGTGGACCTACGAAGTTCAATAGCAACTTGATCCGAAGTACCTTGATCATCATCATTAATTTCCTCTCCAGCCGGTGTAGGCACCACAGGAACATTTTCCTGAGCTGCACTACTTTCCGGTTCAAGAGGTAGTACTTCATCGAGTTCTACTTTCCTCCAACTTACTCCTTTCGAGAGAAACTCTTTTTCCAGAAAGGATCCATTCTTGGCAACAAAGATCTTGCCTTCGTATCTAAGGTAGAAGGTATACCCAATGGTTTCCTTAGGGTATCCTATGAAGACACATTTTTCCGACTTGGGTTCGAGCTTTTCAGGTTGAAGTTTCTTGACATAAGCATCGCATCCCCAAACTTTTAGAAACGACAGCTTAGGTTTCTTCCCAAACCATAATTCATACGGTGTCGTCTCAACGGATTTAGACGGTGCCCTATTTAAAGTGAATGTAGCTGTCTCTACAGCGTATCCCCAAAATGATAGCGGTAAATCGGTAAGAGACATCATAGATCGCACCATATCCAATAGAGTGCGATTACGATGTTCGGACACACCGTTATGCTAAGGTGTTCCAGGCGGCGTGAGTTGTGAAACGATTCCACATTTTCTTAAGTGTGTACCAAATTCGTGACTTAAATATTCTCCTCCACGATCTGATCGTAAGAATTTTATCTTTCAGTCACATTGATTCTCTACCTCATTCTGAAATTCCTTGAACTTTTCAATGGTCTCAGACTTGTGTTTCATCAAGTAGACATACCCATATCTACTTAAGTCATCAGTGAGAGTGAGAACATAACGATATCCTCCGCGAGCCTCAATGCTCATTGGACCACACACATCAGTATGTATGATTTCCAGTAAGTTGGTTGCTCGCTCCATTGTTCCGGAGAACGGAGTCTTGGTCATTTTGCCCATGAGGCATGGTTTGCATGTGTCAAATGATTCATAGTCGAGAGACTCTAAAAGTCCATCAGCATGGAGCTTCTTCATGTGCTTGACACCAATGTGACCAAGGCGGCAGTGCCACAAGTATGTGGGACTATCGTTATGAACTTTACATCTTTTGGTATTCACACTATGAATATGTGTAACATTATGTTCGAGATTCATTAAGAATAAACCATTGACCATCGGGGCATGACCGTAAAACATATCTCTCATATAAATAGAACAACCATTATTCTCGGATTTAAATGAGTAGCCATCTCGCATTAAACAAGATCCAGATACAATGTTCATGCTCAAACTTGGCACTAAATAACAATTATTGAGGTTTAAAACTAATCCCGTAGGTAAGTGTAGAGGTAACATGCTGACGGCAATCACATCAACCTTGGAACCATTCCCGATGCGCATCGTCACCTTGGCCTTCGTCAGTCTCCGCTTATTCCGCAGCTCCTGTTGTGAGTTACAAATATGAGCAACGGCACCAGTATCAAATACCCAGGAGTTACCATGAGTACTGGTAAGGTACACATCAATTACATGTATATCAAATATACCTTTGGTGTTGCCGGTCTTCTTGTCTGCTAAGTATTTGGGGCAATTCCGCTTCCAGTGACCCTTCCCTTTGCAATAAAAGCACCCAGTCTCAGGCTTGGGTCCATTCCTTGACTTCTTCCCAGCAACTGGCTTACCGGGCGCGGCAACATCTTTGCCGTCCTTCTTGAAGTTCTTCTTACCCTTGCCCTTCTTGAACTTGGTGGTTTTATTGACCATCAACACTTGATGTTCTTTCTTCATTTCTACATCTGCTGATTTCAGCATTGAAAATACTTCAGGAATAGTTTTCACCATCCCTTGCATATTGTAGTTCACCAGAAAGCTCTTGTAGCTCGATGGGAGCGACTGAAGGATTCTGTCAATGACCGCCTTGTCCGGGAGGTTAATGTCCAGCTGGGATAGGCGGTTGTGCAACCCAGAACTTTTGAGTATGTGCTCACTGACAGAACTGTTTTCCTCCATCTTACAACTATAGAACTTGTCAGAGACTTCATATCTCTCGACCCGGGCATGAGCTTGGAAAACCATTTTCAGCTCCTCGAACATCTCATATGCTCCATGTCGCTGTAAAGCATGCCGCACTGAACGAGGGAGTAATCATCAGCACGTGACTGCCAAGCGTTCATAACGTCTTGGTTCTCTCGGATGGGTGCTTCACCTAGCAGTCCTTCTAGGACATATGCTTTCTTGGCAGCTATGAGGATGATCCTCAGGTTCCGGACCCAGTCCGAATAGTTGCTGCCATCATCTTTCAGCTTGGTTTTCTCTAGGAACGCGTTGAAGTTCATGTTGATATGAGCGTTGGCCATTTGATCTACAAGACATATTTTGCAAAGATTTTAGACTAAGTTCATGATAATTAAGTTCATCTAATCAAATTATTTAATGAACTCCCACTCAGATTAGACATCCCTCTAGTCATCTAAGTGTTACACGATCCGAGTCGACTAGGCCGTGTCCGATCATCACGTGAGACAGACTAGTCATCATCGGTGAACATCTCCATGTTGATCGTATCTTCCATACGACTCATGTTCGACCTTTCGGTCTCTGTGTTCCGAGGCCATGTCTGTACATGCTAGGCTCGTCAAGTTAATCCTAAGTCTTTTGCATGTGTAAAACTGTCTTACACCCGTTGTATGTGAACGTAAGAATCTATCACACCCGATCATCACGTGGTGCTTCGAAACGACGAACTTTAGCAACGGCGCACAGTTAGGGGAGAACACTTTCTTGAAATTGTTATAAGGGATCATCTTATTTACTACCGTCGTTCTAAGTAAACAAGATGCATAAACATAATAAACATCACATGCAATTATATAGTAGTGACATGATATGGCCAATATCATATAGCTCCTTTGATCTCCATCTTTGAGGCTCCATGATCATCTTCGTCACCGGCATGACACCATGATCTCCATCATCATGATCTCCATCATCGTGTCTCCATGAAGTTGCTTGCCAACTATTACTTCTACTACTATGGCTAACGGTTTAGCAATAAAGTAAAGTAATTACATGGCGTTAAATCATTGACTCGCAGGTCATACAATAATTAAGACAACTCCTATGGCTCTTGCCGGTTGTCATACTCATCGACATGCAAGTCGTGATTCCTCTTACAAGAACATGATCTCATACATCGCAATATACCATTCATCATTCATCACAACTTTTGGCCATATCACATCACATAGCAATTGCTGCAAAAACAAGTTAGACGTCCTCTAATTGTTGTTGCATCTTTTACGTGGCTGCAATTGGGTTCTAGCAAGAACATTTTCTTACCTACGAATAACCACAACGTGATTTTGTCAACTTCTATTTACCCTTCATAAGGATCCTTTTCATCGAATCCGCTCCAAATAAAGTGGGAGAGACAGACACCCGCTAGCCACCTTATGCAACTAGTGCATGTCAGTCGGTGGAACCTGTCTCACGTAAGTGTACGTGTAAGGTCGGTCCGGGCCTCTTCATCCCACAATACCGTTGAAGCAAAATAAGACTAGTAGTGGCAAGAAAGTTGACAAGATCTATGCCCACAATAGATTTGTGTTCTACTCGTGCAATAGAGAACTACGCATAGACCTAGCTCATGATGCCACTGTTGGGGAACGTTGCATAAAATAAAAAATTTCCTACGTTCACCAAGATCAATCTATGAGTTCATCTAGCAACGAGAGAGAGGAGTGCATCTACATACCCTTGTAGATCGCGTGCGGAAGCGTTCAAGAGAACGGGGTTGAGGGAGTCGTTCTCGTCGTGATCCAAATCACCGGAGATCCTAGCACCAAACAGACGGCACCTCCGCGTTCAATACATGTACAGTCAGCGTGACATCTCCTCATTCTTGATCCAGAAAGGGGGAAGGAGAGGTTGATGAAGATCCAGTAGAACGATGACGTGGTGGTGGATGCAGCAGGACTCCGGCAGGGCTTCGCCAAGCAACTACGGGAGGAGGAGGTGTAGCAGGGAGGGGAGGGAGGCGCCAGGGTGTTGGGTGCGGCTGCCCTCCCACCCCCCCTCTTTATATAGGGACCCCAGGGGGGGCGCCGGCCCTAGAGATGGGATCTCTAGGGGGGCGGCGGCCAAGGGGGGTGGAGTGCCCCCCAAGGCAAGTGGAGGCGCCCCCTCCCCTAGGGTTCCCAACCCTAGGCGCAGAGGGGGGCTCAGGGGGGGGCACACCAGCCCACCAGGGGCGGGTTCCCCTACCACTTCAGCCCATGGGGCCCTCCGGGATAGGTGGCCCCACCCAGTGGACCCCCGGGACCCTTCCGGTGGTCCCGGTACAATACCGGTGGACCCCGAAACTTTCCCGATGGCCGAAACTCGACTTCCCATATATAATTATTTACCTCCGGACCATTCTGGAACTCCTCGTGACGTCCGGGATCTCATCCGGGACTCCGAACAACTTCCGGTTTGCTGCATACTCATATTCATACAACCCTAGCGTCACCGAACCTTAAGTGTGTAGACCCTACGGGTTTGGGAGACATGTAGACATGACCGAGATGGCTCTCCGGTCAATAACCAACAGCGGGATCTGGATACCCATGTTGGCTCCCACATGCTCCTCGATGATCTCATCGGATGAACCACGATGTCGAGGATTTAAGCAACCCCGTATACAACTCCCTTTGTCAATCGGTACGTTACTTGCTTGAGATTCGATCGTCGGTATCCCAATACCTCATTCAATCTCGTTACCGGCAGGTCACTTTAATCGTACCGTAATGCATGATCCCGTGACCAGACACTTGGTCACTTTGAGCTCATTATGATGATGCATTATCGAGTGGGCCCAGAGATACCTCTCCGTCATATGGAGTGACAAATCCCAGTCTCGATCCGTGTAAACCCAACAGACACTTTCGGAGATACCTGTAGTGCACCTTTATAGTCACCCAGTTATGTTGTGATGTTTGGTAAACCCAAAGCACTCCTACGGTATCCGGGAGTTACACGATCTCATGGTCTAAGGAAAAGATACTTGACATTGGAAAAGCTCTAGCAAAACGAACTACACGATCTTGTGCTATGCTTAGGATTGGGTCTTGTCCATCACATCATTCTCCTAATGATGTGATCCCGTTATCAATGACATCTAATGTCCATTGTCAGGAAACCATGACTATCTGTTGTTCAACGAGCTAGTCAACTAGAGGCTCACTAGGGACATATTGTGGTCTATGTATTCACACATGTATTACGATTTCCGGATAATACAATTATAGCATGAATAAAAGACAATTATCATGAACAAGGAAATATAATAATAATCCTTTTATTATTGCCTCTAGGGCATATTTCCAACACGCGGGCCAAGCCGTCATCCTTCCGCACTCGTTGAAGCAGGAGGCGAGGGCGGAGCGGACCTTGTCCAAGGCTTCCGGATTCAGTATGAGCGACCGGTCGACGGGGGGCGCAGCTACCGGAGGCGAGCTGGCCGAAGGAGTGGGGTTCTTCCCTTTCTCCTTTTTTGTTGGCACCATGGCAATGGGAGGGGGGCAGAGCTCAAGTCGTATTGGAGGCAGAAACAGAGGCTCAAGGAAGAAAGGGGAACAGGAAGCACGCGGGCAGCAAGGAGAGAATAACTGTGTACAATTTCGTGGCCGCCTAGCAAGGCGGATATTGGGGGAGCATGGGGAAGCGGAGACGCCCACGTCCAATCAACCGCCACGCGGCGACCAAGTTCGCAGGCTGTTGGGGCCCACGGCGCTCCGCACTTGCCCTTTCGCTTTGCTGCTAAGCCAAGTCCGAGCGCGCCTTGGGCCCGGGGGCTACTGTCGGCGTTCTGGGAATGGGGGTCCCCAGACTTGCCTACCTGCGGCCTGCGGCGTGGCTCAAGGGGTGGCCCAGTACGGCCCATCTTCATCAACTCAAGCTCAAGACCCTCGCGAGGGGCCAAGCCTCGCGGGGCGGACGATGCGAGGCTTCCTCAGGAACGGCCTCACCAGGCAGGCTCGCGAGGAGGTGTAGAGATCAAGGTAGGGGGTACCTCGCGAGGTGCCCATGATGCAAGCCATGATGATTGAGACCAGGCGGGCGCCAGGCGGGCGCCGGCCTGTGCAGTGTCCTTGTTTCCTCTTTGGTGCAAAGGGGGCAAGCGCAGGCGCGGAGTACCGAGGCATTAAGCAAAGGTTACCATTTCGGTGCAACGAGACCAAGACCAGCAGAGCGGCAGGAAGGAGGTCACCGTGGAGCCCAATACGGCGTCATCACCAGTGCCTTTGGCAGCCGAAGACCAACTTTAGCCAGGATAACTTGTATTAGATGTTCCGCTTCAAAATGACCGTTGTTGGCTCCCTTCCCGCTCAATATTTGGGAAGAGGACCAAGGCCTCTATATATAGAGATAGCCATCACAGTAGAAGGTAGTTGGATCTTACCTAGAGCCAACAGAGATGGAGCAATTCCTCTCCAAGCACACCACCACAAGAACACCCCTCACGAGGCTGTTCTTCCTCTGTACTGTTCATCATCAGCCCCTGAGGCAATCCACCACACCACACACTGGATTAGGGTATCACACCACAACGGTGGCCCAAACTAGTATAAACCTTATGTCCCTTGTGTTGTTCATTGTGTAGCTTAGATTCACAGCGAGGCGTTGGGATGTGGATCAGTAGGGGGAAGATCTTTGCGCGCACCCCAGAGTTCGAACCTTAAGGGTTTTGCCGGAACCCGATATCCGATAGTGTCAAGCCCAGCTAAGGGCCGCAGCTGCCGAAATGGAGGATCCCAAGAAGGCCTCATCTGGTAATATTTCTCTAGATCGAGAAAAAACGTAATTACGTGTATCATTCGGTGTTCAGCACGTTGCAGATCTAACAATAGATTTCGCAGATAATCCCGGGGTGAATCCGGAGATCCGACAAGAGGATGAACAAAGAGCTCAACAACAACTAGACACTGGCGAGCGTGTACTTACACGGGTCAGGCGGGAGAAAAATGATCTCCAGGGTGCGAATACCAGGCTGGGCGTAGAGTTGAAAGATGCTCGGGCCCAGCTAGCTGACTCCGTGAGGGAGAATATAAGGCTTTAATGCGGCATTTTTAGTATATTCCCAAATGAACCTTTATATAGTTTGGCGAAGAAACGGGCTAACAGAGTTATGTCTGTAGGTATGCTGACTGGTCGTCCCGAAGAGGAGATGCCCGAATCCTCAGGCGATCTTCTACAAGAGCTTTCGCTTTCGCAACTGCATGAACAAGTTCGGCATGTGATGCAAGGTGTCGCCAAGGCCTTGTGGCCATCCGCCTCCCTGCCAGGAAGCATGGGGGAGCTTGTACAACTGCTCAAGGGAGGGCGGCGGCGTTTCCGACTATGGAAGATATCTGCCTGTCGACATGGTGCGAGGGAAGCTTGGGCCATGTTAAAAACATGGTATACCAAGCTCGATCCAAATCACATGACCCGGGTCAGACCTGTAGGGTCAGATGGGAATGAGATTCACGTTAGTCTGGTATATGACCAGGTAGGATTAGCCGCAAAGTATTCCCAACAGGAATTTAGGCTAGACAACCTGTTGGATGGCATAGAAGAGGAAGTATGTGAGTCTAAGTGACTATGTACTTCAATTGACATATGTGTCCCTAGCCGGATTGTAAATCATTTGTCATGGCAGACCTTTTCGCTTCAGCCTCCGGACCTGACAGTCTCGAGTGTTTCTGAATACCCGCTCAGTTATATAAACTGGGGTACGCGTGGAAACCAGGCGTAGGGGTCATAATTGCTTGAACAGACAAGTACCTAACTAGCTATGTTATATTACATCGATAGTAAGAAACATCTTCCAGATAGAATAGTTTCATTAAGGGTTCCTTTCCCTGGGTACGCATGCATTAATGTGCATGTCTGAACTGCAAACAAAAACGTAATATATGCAACATCTGGGGGTTTGTATTTTAATAGGTAAAGAACATCTTTAGTTCACCAACCGAATATTCCCTTAAGAACGCTAGCTTTTGGCTTCACCCAGTCTGAGGTACACGTCCGGAGTAGCCGGCAGTAACAATCGCATAGGTTCTCCCCTTATGCCCTAGCCGAACTAACGGGAACATAGGGCATAAACACAGGATCCAGGCAACCCAGCTTGGCCAAAACTTAAGTCACATCGATGCATATAATGGTGAAGAAAAGGTACATATGGGAAAGAAACACATATGCAGTGGGCGTTATGCCCGGAAGATAATTATATTAAGCTTCTGTATAGGAAGCCCCCAGGTATAATGAGCGCACAAACTTAAGGATTAGTGCGTCCCGAGTGTGTAGTCGAGTGACACTTAATGCCTTAGAGCCATAAAATGAAAAGAGAGGATATAACTGAAAAGTAAAAAAATGGCGGAGGGAAGGAAACGAACAAAGAATTCGGCGCTAGGCGTAGAACCTTCGGAGTCTGGCCGCGTTCCATGGGTTCGGCTCGAGTCGATTATCTGATGCATCACGCAGGAGGTACGCTACTTCGGTGAGAACTTTATCAATGATGAAGGGAACCTCCCACTTGGGCTTGAGCTTGTCCTTTTTCTTCTCCGGTAGGCGTTGAATGAGTTCGCCAATGTTATAAGTTTTGGCCCGTACTTCTGTGCTTTGATACCTGCAAGCCTGTTGCTGGTAAAATGCGGAACGGGCTTTTGCGACGTCGCGCTCCTCCTCCAGGGCATCTAAATTGTCCTACCGATCAAGTTCGGCTTCTCTCTCTTCATACATGCGCACTTGAGGTGAGTCATGAATAATATCGCACGGCAATACCGCATCTGCGCCGTACACCATGAAGAAGGGTGTGTATCCAGTAGTGCGATTTGGCGTGGTCCGCAGCCCTCATAGTACGGAGTCAAGCTCCTCGACCCAGTGCGTGTCTGATTCCTTCAAAGATCGCACTAGTCTAGGCTTGATGCCGCTCATAATAAGACTGTTTGCTCGTTCGACATGCCTGTTTGTTTGAGGGTGTTAGACACAGGCGTAATCGAGCTTAATGCCCATATTGCCACACCAAGTTTTCACCTCGGCTGTGAAATTGGAGCCATTATCGATGGTGATGCTGTGGGGGACACCATAGCAGTGCACACCCCCTGATATGAAGTCTATCACTGGTCCGGATTCGGCCATTTTAACTGGTTTGGCCTTTATCCATTTGGTGAATTTATCCACGATGGCCAACATGTATTTTTTCTTATGGCTTCCTCCTTTAAGGGGTCCGACCATATCGAGCCCCCAGACCGCAAAGGGCCAAGTTATGGGGATTGTTTGGAGAGCGGTGGGCCGCATATGGCTTTGGTTGGCGAAGAGCTGGCAACTGACACAATGTTGGACGAGGTCCTGTGCGTCTGCTCGGGCTGTCGGCCAGTAGAAACCTGTACGGAAGGCCTTGCTTACAAGGGCCTGAGCTGCGGCGTGGTGGCCGCCGAGTCCAGCATGAATTTCAGCCTAGAGCTGCCACCCTTCCTCTTCAGAGATACATCTTTGAAGTACTCTGGTAGCGCTTTTCTTATAAAGCTCTCCCTCGTGGACCTTGTAGGCTTTAGAGCGCTGCACAATGCAGCGTGCCTCATTTTGATCCTCGGGGAGTTCTTGCCTATTTAGGTAGGCTAAGAAGGGTTCGGTCCATGGGGCAATGCCGGCCATGATCAGATGGGCCGAAGGTGTTATTTCGGTGGCGGAGCCTCCGATTATGTCAGTGTGTTCAGGATCTGGGTTGTGGTCGGATCCGAACTAGTATTGCCGGTCTCCCCTTGCCACACCACGGATGGCTTGAACAACCTTTCCAAGAAGATGTTAGGTTGGACGGGGTCGTGCTTAGCGCCGATGCGGGCTAGTATATCCGCCGCTTGATTGTTTTCTCGAACCACATGATGAAATTCAAGCCCCTCGAATCAAGCTGACATTTGGAGGACGACATTACGATAAGCCGCCATTTTTGGATCCTTGGCATCGAAGTCTACATTTATTTGAGATATTGCGAGGTTCGAATCCCCACGCACTTCTAGGCGTTGGATGCCCATGGAGACAGCCATCCGAAGACCATGTAACAGAGCCTCGTATTCTGCTGCATTGTTGGAGTCTGTGTATAGTATTTGGAGTACATATTGGACTGTATCTCCAGTGGGGGATGTCAAGACAACACCCGCTCCCAGACCAGCCAGCATTTTAGAGCCATCAAAGTGCATGATTCAATTGGAGTATGAGCCGTATTCTTTAGGGAGTTCGGCTTCTGTCCATTCAGCGACGAAGTCAGCCAGCACTTGCGATTTAATGGCCTGCCGTGGTTTATATGTAATGTCGAACGAGAGGAGCTCGATGGCCCACTTAGCAATCCGACCCGTGGCATCACGGTTATTTATTATATCGTTGAGTTGTACTCGGAGGCCACCGTGATTGAACACTCTTGAAAGTAGTGTCGTAGTTTCCAAGATGCCATGAAGACCGCGTATGCTATCTTTTGATAATCTGGGTACCGTGACTTGCATGGTGTGAGGACAGTGGATACGTGGTATACCAGCTTTTGAAGTGGGAACTTATGTCGGTCCTCCTCTCGTTTGATGATGAGCACTGCGCTTACAACTTGGTGTGTTGCAGCTATATTAACAACATGGGTTTACCAATGTTTGGTGCGGCTAGGATTGGGTTGCTGGCCAGGAGGGCCTTTATTTCTTCCAGTTCGGCCGTCGCCACGTCCATCCACTCGAAGTGTTCGGTCCGTCGAAGAAGGAGATAAAGAGGTAGTGCCTTTTCTCATAATCGGGAGATAAAGCGGCTTAAGGCACCCACACATCGAGTTAATTTCTGGATTTGTTTGAGGTCTGTTGGGGTAGCCAACTATGACAAAGCTCGAATTTTAGCCGGGTTTGCGTCAATTCCTCTGTTGGAAACGATGAAGCCCAGCAGCTTTCCGGCGGGAACACCGAAAACACATTTTTCTGGATTGAGCTTGATGTCATATGTTCGGAGGTTGTCGAACGTGAGCCTCATGTCGTCTATTAAAGATTCGACGTGTCTGGTCTTGATGACCACGACATCCACGTATGCCTCAACTGTTTTGCCGATTTGTTTTTCCAGGCATGTCTGAATCATGCGTTGGTAGGTTGCACCGGTGTTTTTGAGCCCGAAAGGCATGGTGTTGAAACAGAAAGGGCTGTATGGGGTGATAAATGCCGTTGCGGCTTGATCGGACTCTGTCATTTTGATTTGATGGTATCCGGAGTATGCATCGAGGAAGCACAATGAGTCGTGTCCTGCGGTAGCATCGATGATTTGATCGATGTGGGGGAGGGGGAAGGGTTCCTTGGGGCAAGCCTTATTCAGGTCCTTGAAATCGACACATAGGCGCCATGATTTATCCTTCGTTGGTACCATCACAAGGTTTGCTAGCCAGTCCGGGTGTTTTATTTCTCTGATGAATCCGGCCTCGAGTAACTTGGCTAGCTCCTCTCCCATAGCTTGTCGTTTAGGCTCTGAAAAGCGCCGTAGTGTTTTCTTGACCGGCTTGTATCCCTTCAATATGTTGAGACTATGCTCGGCCAGCCTGCGTGGGATCCCTGGCATATCTGAAGGGTGGACTTGGAATTTTACTATTTCATTCCCTAGTGTAAAAGAGGTGGACTTGGATCGCTTATCGAGTTTCTCATCATCCCTATCCACTGTGGAGTGTAATGAAGTTAATTCTTCGGTCGCAAGGGCTTCGGATAATGCCTCAAGGGCCAGGGCGGCGGTTTTATTTTCGGCGCGGAGTGCTATGTCCGCATCACTGGCTAGAGTGATGATTCCGTTGGGCCTGGGCATCTTGAGCTTCATGTACCCATATTGGGGTATAGCTTAGAAGCTCGCGAATGTGTCCCGCCCTAAAAGGGCGTGGTATCCACTACTGAATGGGGCCACTTGGAATGTTATCTCTTCGGACCAGTAATTTTCCGTGTGCCGAATACCACATCGAGTGTGATTTTTCCCGCGCATCGTGGCTCCCGACTAGGGATAATTCCTCGGAAGGTCGTGCTGCTTTGCTCAATGCGGCTCTTGTCTATTTCCATTTTGTTGAGAGTTTTCTCATAGATGAGGTTGAATCCGCTGTCGCCGTCCATGAGCACTTCAGTAAGCTGGAAACCGTCCACAATTGGACTAAGGACCAAAGCGGCTGGTGCTTGGACTGTTCGGAATTGAGGTTCGTCACTGGCATTAAAGGTTATAGCCGTGTCGTTCCAGGGATTTATTGCTGCAACATGGCAGACTTCGACGAGGGCGCGGAGTACTCTCTTGCGCCTATTATTCGAGGCGAAAGTCTCGAAGACTGCCAACACTGTATTGTTGTTTTCTGCGGGATGACGCTCTGCGGTATTGTTAATGAGGAGATACTCGCCGCTCTTGGCCACCTGCCGAAGTATCCAACATGCTCTAAGGCTGTGTGTTGGTACGATATCCGGTGTGGTATGGATTTTTCATGGCCTATTGGGCCATTCCTCCAATACGGTTCCACTCCCTGTAGTGGGCTTTGGTTTCTTTGTGATTGGATCGGGTGACTGGCAAGAGTGCACCCTTTTGGTTTGGACGAGTGGTTTAGTGAGAGCCACAGGATCCCAGAATGTACCCTGGGTTTTCTAGGCGCTTTCCATCGCATAGTACTTTTGTACTATGGCCACCAAGTCAGCGAAGTGTGATATGTCACGATGACTTATGGCGTTAAGGATTCCCTTGTCCGTGCAATTTTTGCAAAAGAATGAGATTGCGTCTTCCTCGTGACAGTCCTTAACCTTGCTCATTACAAGGAGGAATCTGGCCCAAAAGTGATGTAATGTCTCTTGGGATTGTTGTCTGATGTGGGAAAGATCGCTTGTATCTGGGTGGGTGGGTGGATTGAAGTCCGAACCCTGACCCAATCTAGGACCCAGAGGCTGAGGAGCTTCCGAACTTGGTAGTTCAGGTTCCGGGATGTTACCCAATTTTTCTGGCCCGTTGTCTGATTTTAAATGCAGTGTTTGGGTCATGTCCTCCCGTGAGCGGGTATCCGGCTCAGAGAGCTCGGGAATCCGGACATAACTCGTCCTTAAAATAGAGGAAGAGTTTCTGGATTGCTCCTCCACCACCGCTATTTGATTGGTGATCGGCGGAGAGTTAATCTCTCTTTGATCGGGCTTAAGCCCAATCTGATCATAGTCCGTAGTGACTCCCAAAGCGGCGGTGCGATCCAGGAGCTCGTTCAAGGACGAAAGTTCCATTGGATCCATCCGCTCAACGTATTCTGAGCTGACGTGGAGGCTGTTTTCGATGACCCGAGAAGTCATCGTCGGCACGGTGGCCGAATGGGCGGTCATGACGAAGCCGCCTAGTCGGAGGGTTTGGCCTAAGGACAGGGCTCCCCCGGAGGCGATGTTGTCCTTGATAACAAGGCGAGCCATCAAACCTTTTTTCGACATCAAAGTGGAACTCTCAATGAAAGCACCAATGTCGGTGTCAAAACCGGCAAATCTCGGGTAGGGGGTCCCGAACTATGCGTCTAAGGCTAATGGTAACAGGAGGCAGGCAACACGATGTTTACCCAGGTTCATGCCCTCTCTATGGAGGTAATACCCTACTTCCTGCTTGATTGATCTTGATTATATGAGTATTACAAGAGTTGATCTACCACGAGATTGCAGAGGCCAAACCCTAGAAGCTAGCCTATGATTATGATTGTATATGTCCTACAGACTAAACCCTCCGGCTTATATAGACACCAGAGGGGGCTAGGGTTACATTAGTTCAGTTAGAGGGAAGGGAATCTACATATCCGAATCACCAAGCTTGCCTTCCACGCAAAGGAGAGTCCCACCCGGACACGGGACGAAGTTTTGTAACTTGTATCTTCATAGTCCAACAGTCCGACATAAGCATATAGTCCGACTGTCCGAGGACCCCTTAATCCAGTACTCCCTCGGGGAGCGTATGAGTTTCATTGCATCCAGAATGGCACTCAATGCCTTGGTGCGAATTTTGTAAGTCATTGCAGTGTTTAGCTTCAAGAGTGGACTGCTGCTAGTGCGACACAAAGCAGCTACACAGATCATAGTGTAGATATAACGGGAAAACCTTAAGCATCAGAGTAAAATCAACAAAGTGGAGCTTGCTGGAATATATGTGCTAGTATTGCTGATACGGCTAAAAAGGCTTCAGATACCAGCTCTCTTCAACTGGAGGTGCGGTACGATTAATATTAGTGTAGTTCTCAAAGGTGACATAGCTCCCCGCATTTCCTTGCTATTCTTATAGGATTCAAGTGGGAAGGCCACTACAAATCCTGTTCCCATGTTTACAAAATCCTACGAATCAAAGAGGCCCGAAGAGTTCAAAGTTTCCATCACAGCCGACCATATAGACCTCTACGCTACAAATGTCCCTGCTCATCTTCAGTACAAGGACCATACTGTACTACTATCATACTCCCTCCGTTCCAAAATATAAGTCTTGGTAGAGATTTCCACTATGGATCACATACAAATATATCTAGATACATTTTAGAGTGTAGATTCACTCATTTTGCTCCATATGTAGTCCATGGTGGAATCTATACAAAGACTTGTATTTAGGAACGGATAGAGTACTTATTAAAGAAGAATAGAAGAGGAACATGGTAAAGAAGAGAAAGCAGATTTTGGATAATGAAATGTGGTTGCACAGTGCCCACACATGATGAACCAGAGTGCATTACGAATGCAACTCCCTGCTATCTCTCGACCATTTCAGGCAGTTGGATGAAGATCCTACATCTCCTAACCCTTCTTCTTCCTCGTCTCTGATTTTTCCCATACAGAACACCGCACGGGCCGCCGGCCAAACCACCGGCCCCACCGGCTGTGTTCCTCCGCCACCCCCACCCCCGCCCCCACCCGCGTCGAGTTTTCTTTGTTCGGCGAGGCCCCACCACCCCCCACAACCACCGTCCCCACCCGAGCCCCTTCGTTCGCACCGGCGAACTCCGGCGCGCTCTGAAAAATCGACTGACCCAATTTTGAAATTTAGTCTACTGTGATTTAACTAGTGTGGAATATAAAATGGGAAAAACATAAGGATTGGAGTATAGTGTTGAGCGTGCCATGGTGGATCTGAAGGTGCAAACCAGATAAAGGCAACTTTGCAACCAATGTTTGCTTTCAAATAGCAAGTAAGTGATGGACAAGAAATTAGAGTAAAGCAGTGGCGATCTATTTTCTTGTTGTGATAAATAAGTTGAGAAGATATGAAAGAGTACCGCCTCTGGTGCGGCGCCGTGTATGCATCTGCTGAGAATTTGACGATGATGTGGTAGCGATGGCCGTCAGCGGCGTGGAACCAGATCTAGGAGGGTAGACAGTGGCGGAGGGGCGCGGTGGACGAGATGGTCGTAAGAGCAGCGCCGGCAAGGTGGACGACCGAGGGGATGAAGCGAGAGGACGGGATGCAAGGATCCCGGTCCAAAGCTGTGGATGAGAGGGGTCGATCTGTAATGGACTGCGGCATCGGGGTATCAGCTCTGGCATGGCGGAGGAGGACGGCAGTGGATGGGGTGGCGGACGGAGGAGGCTGGGGTGGAGAGGGTGTTTTGGCGCCCATAGAGTACGAATGGGGAAAAGGGAGGTAGATAGGAAGGGGGGAACCGTGTATTTAAGGCGTGCTTGTCTCAAATGCGAGGAAATTTACAAACTTAGCCCCCGTTTCAAATTTCCTACATCACATCAATATTAGTCGGTTGGAGATAGGATGGTAATCTCGCATACACCAAATATTTGCCGATGAGAGTTTGTTTTTGGCGCCCACCGTGTATGAACCGGGGAGGGAGTCAATTTTCGGCCGAGGATACACTGTGTTTTGGCGCCCACCATGTATGAACCCGGGTGAGAGGTGATTATGTCACGTTTGGGTGAAATTACAAACCTACCCCTATCGAAACCTATAGAAATCAGGCAGATAGGCTTTGCGTGGCAGGGATAGGCAGTAGTAATTTCTATCTCGCAGATTTTGGTTTCGGGCGTTTACTGTGACTTTCCCCGCTTCGTTCAAACTTTGCAGAGTGCACGTTTACTGTGCCAACTCAATTCGAATCCCGTTTGTATTCTTTTTTTTCGGGTGGGATCCATTTTCGATTGGAATAAAATTCTATATACATCATTTTTTGTATATACTTTCAAAAGCACAACACCACTTATACATAAATATGGTTTACAAATGGCATGATCTCAGATTCATAAGGTTGTATCCATCAATTTGGATTTTCAAATATTTGAAACCACTTTATGTTGAAATCCAATGTATGCATTCCTCGCTAACTGTCTCCAATTAATGTGTGTTTCATGCGGTTTTTTTTTACTTCTCAAACATGTATAATGTGTTTCACACACGCAACATATAGTGTAATCCCGTTTAGACATTAATTGCATATAAACCATGCATTGTTTCTAATTAAAGAATCTATGGATCACCAATATTGATAAACTATATAACATTACACATGTGCCCAAATTCAAATGAATATGCATGTTTGATACACCAATTTGCGTTATGATATTATCGATGTTATGATCACCAGTTTAAATATTTGAATCCCCTTTAATACAGATATTCGTCTCATATAGCTATCACTCATGCTTATATAGGACTATCTCTCTAGACCTATACGTGTTCATCGTCTCTCAGGTATCTCTTGTGCCACCTGTATGTCAACAATGATCTTTTTCTTTGTAACACACTGAGGGTACTCTCTCCCTCGACCTTCATCACTCTATCTCTCTCTAAGTATATCTCGCTCCCTGCTATGTGTCTCTAACTATGATTCTCGATGTGGAATCTCTTTCTCTCACACAAACACAAAACTTTGTTCCTGGGGTCTCATTTCTCTCTACTATTCCCCTGTGTCCCACTCGCACACCCCTCATACAGAGATGTCTTTCACTCCTTAGATATGAGAACCTACGACTCTTCCTCTTAAATATCTCTTTCTCACACACAAACACAAACTCTGTCTCCCAGGGTCTCATATTTCTCCACTGTTCTCTTGTATGTCGCTCACACACACTCTCTCCCTAGAGATATCTTGCGTTCCCTCATATGTCTCTCTAGCTATCACTCTCATTGTGAAATATCTTTCTCTCTCGCAGAGACAAAACTCTGTCTCTCGGGATCTCATTTCTCTCTGATATTTGTTTGTATGAGACTCACACGCACCCTCTCTCTATCTCTCTCACACCCACACACATAACTCAACCTTCTGATCCACTCGACTCCTATCTCTAACGCACATTAGCTAGCATCTTTATCTTTCTATTTATCTGTTTCTCCATCAACCTTCTTTCTCGCCCTCACTCTTGCTTGCTATCATGCACACTACATATATTTCTCTCTACATGTAGTCAAGTGCCCTCTTTTTATCTTTCACACACACACACATATATAACTTCACCCTCTGAACCACCCGACGGTCATCTCCAACACTCAAACTAGCCGATGTCCCTCTAGCTAGCATCTCCATCTCTATATCTATTTGTAGTTTCTCCGTCAACATTTCTTTCTCGCATGGAGTCTTGCTTCCTATCACCCACACTAAATATGTCTCTCCATACATATGCATTTATAGGTTGATCTCTTTTGCACAATCGTTGTGCCTCACTCCCTCTACTCGCCATAGATGCATGCTCCAGCCCACGCCACTATCTCTTAAAGACAAAAACACATGCTCAATTGTCGGGCCTTCTTCCCTGCATTCTCACATGCATGAATATTGTCATACCCATCCGTCTCTCCCATGTCGTTGATCTTATGACTTATGTCTTCTTTCTTTTATCTCGATCATGCGCACGCACACACACACACACATCCCACGTATACATGTATACCTCTCACACATGCACGTTCAAGGTCTCTATGTCTCCATATGTAGTTAATTACCCTCAACCCTAACGCCACATCGAATCGTTCTCTTCTTGTGTGCACATAACTTCCACCTGGATGGGTAAAACACACACTCACTGTCGGGGGGACGAACCCCGGGCAGGCAACGGAACCCGGATCCTCTTCAAAAACAACGGGGCTGGCACCGCCCCTCAAACCGGCACGTGCTTGGCCGGGTCGCTCGACCTGGCCAAGGCCCGCAACCCGGCCAAACCCTCCGACCCGGAAATGACGCGTCAACTCGGCCTCAACAACTAGTGCAAGACACCCGAACCCGGCACAACCAAAGCTTCCTCGACAAGCCAGCTCCACCCGTCGCATGCTCCACAATCTAGCCACGGGTCAGCTCCCATCCCAGCCAGGCCATACGATGGGACGAGTCTTCAATCAATGATGACCAAGGCAATAGTGCCCCGCCCATGCCTCTGGTCAGCCGGAGCGTGGCAACAGTGCCCCTCACCTACCCGCTGACCAGGGCCGGCGTGGCTACAGTGCCCCCGCCCTCATCGCTGACGACAGCAAGCGGCAACCTGACGGAGAGCCACTGTACGCGACTCGACTCGGCAACACCCTAACGATCGACAAAACGGTGCACAGTCCCCCTAGGCACGCAGGGCCCGCACCTAGGGGAACCCAACGAACCGCAGGCCCTCAGCGGGACCCAGCTCGGGTCCCAGGACATCGACAATCCGAACCCACTGACTTGTAACATTACCGTTGTACCCCTGGGGGGTTGGTCTATAAACCCCCCAGAAGCCCACGCTCATATGGGCATGGGACGAGAGAAAGGCAAGTAAGCACAGAACTAGCCACCGAAACGGCAACACCAGAGAGAAGGAGAAGCCCAAGCCTTGGCCAACTTCCTTCCTCCCCCATACACCTCTAGGAGAAACATTGTACTATCAAACATCCAACTACACTCGACAAGACTAGGGGTGTTATCTCTCCGGAGAGCCCCGAACCTGGGTATGTCCGGCGGCCCGTGCCCGCTCATGCCAACCTCGCCTCTAGAGCCCACCAGCGCCCTCGAGCCTCCTCCTCTCTTTAGCCATCCCTTGGCATCTGTCGTGCACCCACCACAACAGTTGGCGCCCACTGTGCGGCAGCTAGAGGAGCTGGCCGGGAGCATGCTTCAGACGGGGCCCTTCTCCTACTCCGACGAGTCCGTCGCGCCGGCGGATGATGTCGTCGGCGCGCTCGCCGCCTCCTTCGCCGCGCTGCGCATCTTCGATGCGTTCACAGCCAACGAGTACCCCAGCAAGGTGCTCACCTACTCCAACTCCCAACCCTCCCTCGGCGGCGGCATTTCTGCCGGGACAATGGACGTCCATGTGGAGGTCTTCGTCACTGGCGATGGCGCCTCCTCCTCGTTGAGCAAGACGAGGAAGGCTGCTGAAGCCAGGGCTGCAGCAGAACGGACCGAGCCGTCCGATCCGTTGTGCGCCGCGATGCAGAGCCTCCGCATCCCCATCGGCACTGACGTCGACGCCACCAACAATGCTGAGGCCCGAACCCAGCTCGAGTAAATGCGCCAGCAGATGCTGGACCTGTCCGAGATGCTCGCCGCAACCCAGCATCGCCTGGACGCTGCTCAGCTAGAGCGTAATGCTGCCTACGGATTCACGCCCGCGGCGGCCGAGCCAAGCCAGGTCGCCGATGTGCGTGCCCGGGAAGGAGCGATCGGCCGGGCTCTTGGCGCCGTCCCGACCGTCTATGAGACCCCAGCGAAGAACATGCGCGCTACCTAGGCAGCCGCAACAGGCCTAGACCAGCTCATGGATGAGGAGCTGAAGGGGCGCATCGGTCAGATGCGCGAACTACTCAACACGGCCAACACCCAGCAGGACCGCCTCAACCAGCTCGCCAAGCCAGCGGGATCAGGCTCCGCCCGCCTCGGCAGACCCGACGAACTTCTACACACAGCTTCCTCGCCACATGGTGACGTGCACTCCAGCCGAGTACGGATTCGGCGTGATCCGGTCGCCACATCCGCGGGTGGATTGGGCGACGAGCCCGTCCCAGAGATCCAGCGCGGACCCGGCCAGCATGGCCGCCGTTCGGCTCCAACCGACCCGCCCCCCCGTGGCCTGGCCGCAAGTCGACTCGGCCCGCGCACCATCGACGACGCCGAAGCTCGCAACCGCCTCGATCAGCTTGCTCGCTCCCTGGAGGTGGAGGAGAGTGGCGCTATCGGGCCGGCGTGCTTCGGCCCACACATCCGGGAAGAGCCCTTCCCCAAAGGGTTCATGCTCCCCCGCGACACCCCAAGTACAATGGGACTGTGAAGCCAGAAGACTGGCTCACCGACTACATCACGTCCATTGGCATCACCGGTGCCAATCATCGTCTTGCCGTGCGCTACGCACTGCTCATGCTCCAAGGGTTGGCCCGCATGTGGTTGAACAACCTGCCGATGGGCAGCATCAACACGTGGGTCGATTTCGAGGAAGCCTTCGTCCGCAACTTCACGGGGACCTACAAGCGACCCGGCCGCCCTAGCCAGCTCGCCATGTGCGTGCAAGGGCCTATGGAGACCGGTCGCGAGTACCTCGCGTGCTGGACCAAGTTCCGGAACAGCTGCGAGGGTGTCCATGATGTCCAGGCGATCCAGTACTTCGTTAGCGGGTGCTGAGACGGCACCCTCCTCAAGGACAAGCTCTTACGCTCCGAGCCGGCCACCATGGCCGTGCTCATGGTAACGGCGGACAAATACGCAAACCCCGACTCCGCCATGAAGATCCAGGTGGCGCTGGATGAAGCCGACAAGGCAAAGCTGATTCCTCCTCCGAAGCCGGCCGGCGAAAGCAGCCGACAACAACATCACCAGAACAACAAGTGCAAGGCCGACCAGCCGGCGCAGCGCCACGACAACCGACTTGTCGCGGCCACCGAGCCCGTGGTGGACCCGGCGGTGAAGCGCCAGCAGACCGACAAGACGGCGTGGCAACCCGCCATGAGTTTCAAAGAGATGCTCGACGCCCCCTGCAAGTACCACGCGGCGCAAGACCCTCCACACACACGCTTCGGCAGTGCGCCATCACTAAGCGCATCATGAGGGGCGACGTCCTGCATCCTCTGGCTCCGGCTCCAGGCGCGGGGCAGCCGCCTCCTCCTCCACCATCACCTCCAGCTGGCGGCGCGATGCGCGATGACGCCTACCTGGACCAGGACTCGGCCTATGTTGTCTTCACCAGCCTCGGTGATGACAAGCGCAGCAAGCGCCTCCTTCGGCAGGAGGTGAATACCATCGTCCCGGCCAAGCCAGAGTTCATGCACTGGTCGGATCGCGCGGTCACCTGGACCCAGGAGGATCACCCGGCGGTCATGCCGAGCCCGAGTGGTTACGCCCTCGTCCTCAACCCCACCATCGTCGCGCGGAGCACATGCAAGTTCTCCCGGGTCCTCATCGACAGCGGCAGCATCATCAACATCCTCTACCGCGACACGATGACCAAGCTTGGCCTCAAGGCCGAGGACCTAGAGCCGACCTGGACGATCTTCCACGACATCGTGCCCGGCCTCTCCTGCTCTCCCATTGGCCGGGTCCGGTGCGATGTTGTCACATCCTAGTTAGCCATGCATTAGAGTGTTGCATCATGTTTACTCTTTCATCAGAAACTTGAAATGGGGATCTGTGAAACCCTCAGAATCTTTTTGAAAATGACCCAAATAAAAATTTCTCCAAAAGGGTCCAAGAAAATGCTCATGTTGCTCTGTGAAAATATTGGACAGAGATAATAATAAAACCAATATTTTTGAGAGCTCATAGGTATTTATTTTGGGCATTTGGAATTAATGCATAAATATTTGCATTGGAAATATATTAGTTATATATATTAATATATGTCCAAATATTATGCCAACTATAAAGGAGCTCTGGAATAATATATATAGCTCCTGCAAAAATTGGCATAAGTTAAACAAATGATTTAATATATTATTTAAATCAAAACAAATGTCAGAAATTAGAAAACAGAAAATAATTAACAGGAGGAGCTTACCTGGGCTCCTCCACTGTGCAGCCCAGCCAGCTGGCCGGCCCAGCCAGCAGCCGGCCCAGCCCATCTGCCTCCTCTGTCGTCTTCGTCCCGACAGAGGGAGGGGAGTGTGGCCGGCGCGCGCGCGCCACCGCGCCACGCCACCTCTCTCCCTGCCTGCCTGCCCTCCCCTCCTCGCCTCGATGCCCTGGACGACGCCACGCCTCCCCCTTGCTCTCTCTCACTCTCCCCCGGCCCTTCCTTCCTTTCCCTCGCTCTCTCTCTCACACGGCCGAACACCACCGTCGCCGCCGTTCGCCATAGCAGCCATCTCCGGCCACCCCTCGCTCCCCCGACTAGCTCAGAAGCTCCGCCACGACCCCCTCTTCCTCCCCACCGCTCCACAGCTCCCCGGAAGCCCTGCATCGCCGCCACATCGCCGTTCCCCTCTTCGGGCTCCGACCA
>NC_057798.1:282458126-282465734 GCF_018294505.1 Triticum aestivum
TCCCCGAGCCCGCTAACCATCCCTGCAGCTCCGCGGTGAGCCCCCGGATCGTTTCCCCCTTCTCCCCTGGTCTCTCCCGACCTCTAGGCCCTAGCCCCACCTTGGCCGAGAGCTCCACGCCGCCGGCGATGTCGCCGTCGTGGCCACGGTCACCGTAGCACCCAACCGAGCACACTATCGTGCTCCACACCTCACTAGGAGTACGCAACACGCACTAACGCCTCCCCAAACCCCCTGCAACACCGATCCCGACCGCACCCGAACTCCGGCGGCCGCAGCCGAGCTCGCCGCCGTCGACTCCGGCCACCCCAGGCCCAGCCACGGCCACCGTTCGACGCGCGGGAGCAAGAGCTTTCCAACGAGCCCAAGCACGGCCTCTCCCGTGCCCTATAGCGCGATTCCGCATCGCGCCGCCGTCTCGGGCCTCGCCGGCGTTACGTCGCCGGTGGGTTTGACCCACTTTGACCACGGCAGGACACCCCCTGAGTCCCTGACAGGTGGGCCCAGCCCTGTAGCTAATCAGGATTAGCGCTAACCACTGTTAGTTAACCCCCTGACACTGACTAGTGGGCCCCAGCGCCACTAATTAGTAATTAGGATTAAATTAACCCTGTTTAACCCCCCTGTCACTGACGTGTGGGCCCCACACGTCAGGTTTGACTTCAGCCAGCCGCAGTTGACCACTGACGTCACACTGACGTCAGGCTGACGCAGTAATTGATTTTCTGGATTTAAATTTAAATCAGGAAATTCCAGAATATTATTTAAACTTCAAAAATTCATAACTTTTATTCTGTAACTCCAAATTGGACAAATTATATATGAAAAATGATCAGAAAAATCCAATCTATCCATCTGTACTATTTTCATGCATGATCAAACAAGTTAAATTGATGTTTTAAGCAGAACAAGGAAAAGCACTTTAAAAGGCCATATTTGAATTTGAAATTTGAATCCTTGATTCAAATTTGTTCAAACCCTTCTGGGTTTAGTTGCATTAGCCCAACACACTCATATTGCCATGTTTCATGCATGCATCATATTGTTGCACATTGTTTGGTGATGCTTGTGTATCGATGTCCTTTGCGACAGGTTCTGCCTCCGAGGAGTACCGTGATTACCCTAACGAAGAACCATATCAGGGCATCGAACCATCAGGCAAGCAACCAACCATTTGATCATATCGATACAATCCCATGTTCTCGCTCCTGCTCTCTTTTACTGCATTAAGACAACGCGTTTCAAACTGCTGTGTGCTACGGTAGTTGAACCCATTTCCTCTGCATGACCTGTCATTGCCACAGTAACTAGATGAAACCCACTAGCATGTGTAGGAGTTGATTGAGCCATGTGTATGTGTTGTTCCTACCTTGCTATGCCTGCTATGCTTAGAGTCGTGTCAGGTCTGGTTCATCTGGGTGATGGGCTAGAGTGAAATGTTAATGTCGGTAATGAGAGTGGTGTGGTGAACACGATTTGGTAAAGGTATCGATGAGAGGCCATGTAGGAGTACATGGTGGGTTGTTTCATTGAAGTCGACCTTAAGCACTGAGATCTGTATATGTGATTTAAGATACAGCTACTACCATGCATTGGGCCCTGAAATATGACCCCGCTCGACTTCTTATTCACCCTAGCTCTCTGTCCAGGAGTTGCAAGTAGTTTCTGGTGTTTGTAGCCTACTGGAGGCCGTGGACAGCGCTGACCGTAGGGGTGGGCTGTGATGCGGTAGGTACGTGGCCGGGTGTACCGAATACCCGTTAGGTATCTCGGGAACCCTGTTCACATCGTTCGGGGCCGTATGGGAAACCTCGGCCGGACTCCCTGCGGATGGAACCTGAATAGGCGATAAACCTGGACTAGAGGCTTAAGTGTTTAGGTAGGTCGTGGTCTACACCCACGTCGGCTTTCGCTTGAAGTCTGCCGAGCACATGTCGTGTGCAGACGCTAAGTGGTGGAAACATGTATGAAGAAGTACACCCCTGCAGGGTTAACAGGATCTATTCGAATAGCCGCGTTCGCGGTAAAGGACTACTTGGTTGCCTATACAGTTCATAGACAAGTAAATGGAAACTACTAAAAGCCTCAAGATAAGTGTGAGTGCCAAGAATGGCTCTTCCGTAGGAAGACGGAGGTGGATCCTCGGTAGTGTATTGAAGTGGTGAGTAGTGGACTCGTGTGCGCAAAACCTTTTCAAGTTGGAGTATCGTAGGATAGTCTAGCCAAGAGTCAAAGCTGGCTTGCTGCAATAACTCCACCAACCCTTCTTGATAATATGCATGTATGTAGGATCTGATGTAAGTCTTGCTGAGTACCTTTGTACTCATGTTGCTATAATCTACATTTTTACAGAAGACGCTGCAACCCCTTCTGATGGGTTCTATGTAGACGTTGACATCAACGAGTAGGCTAAAGACCCAGGTGGTGACCCTGAGCTTGTGAAGGACCACGTAGTATAGCTAGGCTTTCCAAGCCTCTTTTATTTTACTAGTTGTCTGTACTCAGACAAGTTACTTCCGCTGCTGGTTTGTATGACTGTATGACTTGTATGTTGGGTCGTGAGACCCGTACCTTGGTGTATGTTATGTATGGCTCCCTGAGCCTTAAATAAAGTACTTGTGTCATAGAGTCATGTTGTGATGCTTCGTTGTATTTGCACATATCGAGCATATTGTGTGTATGACTGAAATGCTTGGTATGTGTGGGATCTGACTATCTAGTTGTTTATCTTTAGTAGCCTCTCTTACCGGGAAATGTCTCCTAGTGTTACCGCTGAGCCATGGTAGCTTGCTACTGCTCTGGAACACTTAGGCTGGCCGGCATGTGTCCTTCTTCGTTCCTGTGTCTGTCCCTTCGGGGAAATGTCACGCTTTGAGTACCGGAGTCCTGTTAGCCCGCTACAGCCCGGTTTACCGGAGTCCTGTTAGCCCAGTGCTACAGCCCGGACCCACTTGCTGATGACCGACACGTTCGAAGCTGGGTCATGGATGCCTGTCCCTGTAAGTCTGTGCCACTTTGGGTTTACGACTAGTCATGTCAGCCCGGGCTCCTTATCATATGGATGCTAGCGACACTATCATATACGTGAGCCAAAAGGCGCAAACGGTCCCGGGAAAAGGTAAGACGACACCCGGGGGGATACCGTGCGTGAGGCCGCAAAGTGATATGAGGTGCTACCGGCTAGATCGATGTGACATCGAGTCGGGGTCCTGACAGCGTTGGCATCAGAGCCGGACTGCCTGTAGGTTCTCCAAGCCAAACTGGTCGATGTTGAGTCTAGAAATTCTTTAGTTATATGTAGGGGAATTGTTTGTGGGTTGGAACGTAAGGCTCTTTTTACTCCTTTATCTTATGACATTCTGATCTGAGTCAGTCCATTCTTCCACCGGGGGTTAAGGAATTAGGATCTGTTCTCTCTATCAGGATCACGAGTTACTAATCAGTAGTACCTTATAAGTTTGATGGTTACAAGCCTAGTTCAGTTCTACTACCACCTTATGTTGTTAGAATGGTTTCAGAACTTTGATATGATGATGTTGAGTATGTACGAAATCCTTTGTCAAATGTCTCAAATCCTTCTTGAGCATTTACAGCTGTTATGCTGCCGAAATTTTGCTAGAAGTTCTAATGCCTTTGCATTATGATTGTGCTTTCAGATGGCCACTCGCGACCTCAATCAAGTGGTTCGCCTGACTCGATGCCTAGATGTACCCGGCCATACTGCTAAGTTGGTCAGGGTAATGACTGAGGCTGGATACCGCTGGTATCCTGAGTACACGGTCGAAGAGCAATTCCGGGACTTCAATCAAAGCCAGTATCTCTGCACTGTCAGGATATTTCCATCTTATCCTGGATCCACCGAGGCCATCTTTCCAGGCGCCTCACCCTGTTCAACAGTCTGCACCGACCAAGCCCTATGGAGGTCCCACCAACAATGCTCCTCCACGTACCAGTTCCGTGACTTGTTTCAAGTGTGGGGAATCTGGTCACTATATGCGTGAGTGTCCCCAGACCAACCCCAACCAGTCTGCTAAAGCTGTTGGCCGTGGCAAGCCGACAGGGAAAGTGTTCCACGCCAAGTCGGTCACCGCTTCACGTGGCCATGTCAACTGTATCTCTGCCGAAGAAGCTCAAGAGGATCCCAACATCATTCTCGGTATGCTTCTTGTTAATTGCCACCCGGCATCTGTTCTTTTCGATACAGGAGCCTCTCATTCATTTATATCCGAGAACTATGCTCGTTTGCATAACGTTGCATTCTGTGACATGCCATCCACTATGGAAATTTCTACTCCCGGGTCTAGATGGCAGACCTCTAGGGTAAGTTTTGGAAATGAAATCCAAGTCGACAGACTTGTTTTCCTTGCGTCTTTGATAGCCCTTAAATCTTCAGATATTAATATCATTTTGGGTATGGACTGGATGTCAGCTCATCAAGCCAAAATTGATTGTTTCTCTAGGACTGTTCAACTCACCCATCCTTCGGGGAAGATAGTCAATGTCTTGACCCGAATAGCCAAGCAACAATTATATTCGCTTAACGCCAGCCCTTTGCCAGACCTTGAGGACATTCCGGTAGTCCGTGACTTCCCGGATGTCTTTCCAGAGGAATTGCCAGGTGTTCCACCTGACAGGGATGTTGAGTTCGTAATAGATCTCATTCCAGGAACCGTTCCGATTGCTAGAAGACCCTATAAGATGGCACCCCTAGAACTAGCCGAGCTTAAGAAACAACTCGATGAGTCCTTGAAAAAGGGTTTCATCCGACCTAGCTCATCTCCGTGGGCTTGCCCCGTCCTATTCGTTAAGAAGAAGGATGGTACGGACCGGATGGTTGTAGATTACCGACCTGTCAATTTGGTCACAATCAAGAACAAATATCCACTTCCCAGGATCAACGATCTGTATGATCAGCTCGCTGGATCCTCAGTCTTCTCCAAGATGGATTTGAGGTTGGGCTACCATCAAATCAAAATCAGAAATGGGGACATTCCTAAAACGGCTTTTGTTACTCGTTATGGCCAATACGAGTACACCGTCATGTCCTTCGGTTTAACCAACGCTCCAGCCACCTTTTCTCGGTTAATGAACTCAATCTTCATGGAGTATTTGGATAAATTCGTCGTAGTTTATCTCGATGATATACTCATCTACTCCAAGAACGAGGAAGAACATGCCGAACATTTAAGGCTAGTGTTGAAGAAACTTCGAGAGCATCGCCTTTATGCCAAATTTTCGAAATGTGAATTCTGGTTGTCAGAAGTGACCTATCTGGGTCATGTAATATCTGGTAAAGGTATTGCTGTTAACCCTGAGCGAGTTCAAGCCGTCCTTAATTGGACTCCACCTGAATCGGTCAAGCAAGTTCGGAGTTTTCTGGGCTTAGCGAGCTATTGCCGTCGCTTTGTCGAGAACTTCTCCAAGGTTGCTAAACCTCTAACCGAACTCCTCAAGAAAGATAAAAAGTTCGAATGGACTCCACAATGTGAGCACAGCTTTCAGGAACTGAAAAGACGCCTGACCTCTGCTCCCGTGCTGGTACCGCCAGACTTCTCCAAGGACTTTGTTATCTACTGCGACGCCTCACGACAAGGACTAGGTTGCATTCTTATGCAAGATCGACACGTAATTGCTTACGCTTCACGGCAATTGCACCCACATGAGGAGAATTATCCTACTCATGATCTAGAGCTTGCAGCCGTAGTCTATGCACTTAAGACCTGGCGACATTACCTCCTCGGTAATCGTTGCGAAATATTCACTGATCACCAAAGTCTGAAGTATATTTTCACCCAACCGGATTTGAATCTCAGGCAAAGACGTTGGGTTGAATTGATCACAGACTTCGACTTAGGAATAACCTACACCCCAGGGAAAGCCAACGTCATGGCTGATGCGCTAAGTCGTAAATCTTATTGTAACAACCTGATGTTACAACAAAGTCAACCGCTTCTCCATGAGGAATTTCGGAAGCTTAACCTTCACATTGTACCTCAAGGTTTTCTTTCCACCTTGGTGGCAAAACCTACTCTTACGGATCAAATCATCGCTGCCCAAAGGCGAGATAAGGGAATATCTAAAATCAAAGAGAACATTGCTAGCGGAGGTGCTAGTTGTTTCTCCACAAATGATCATGGTGTTGTGTACTTTGAGAACCGTCTAGTGGTTCCCAAGAACCAGCATCTACGGCAGTTGATCCTTAAAGAAGCTCATGAATCTCCTCTCACTATTCATCCCGGTAGCTCTAAAATGTATCAGGACCTACGCCAGAGGTTCTGGTGGACTAGGATGAAGAGAGAAATTGCTCAGTATATTGCAAATTGCGACGTCTGTCGTCGTGTAAAAGCAGAGCATCAACGGCCTGCTGGCACCCTTCAACCCTTAGCTATTCCTGAATGGAAATGGGATAAAATTGGTATGGATTTCATTACCGGTTTTCCCAGGACCAAGAGAGGGAATAATGCTATTTTCGTTGTGGTCGATCGTCTTTCCAAAGTAGCCCATTTCTTACCTGTTCGTGAGAGTATAACCGCTAGTCAGCTGGCAGATTTGTACATCTCCCGAATAGTGTCTCTCCATGGTGTTCCTTTGGAAATTAACTCGGATCGAGGAAGTCTTTTCACCTCTCGATTTTGGGAAAGCTTCCAAAATGCTATGGGAACCCGTCTCTCTTTTAGCACCGCTTTCCACCCTCAGTCGAGTGGTCAAGTGGAACGCGTCAACCAGATTCTAGAAGACATGCTTCGAGCCTCTGTTATCTCATTCGGAATGGACTGGGAGAAGTGCCTTCCATTTGCCGAATTCGCTTACAACAACAACTATCAATCTAGCTTGGGTAAAGCCCCTTTTGAAGTTCTCTATGGACGACGATGTCGAACACCCCTTAACTGGTCAGAGACCGGGGAAAGACAATTCTTTGGCCCGGATATGATTCAGGAAGCAGAAGAACAAGTTCGTATCGTTCGTGAAAAGTTGAAAACGGCCCAATCTCGTCAAAAGAGTCAACATGACCGAAAACATAAGGCTATGACTTTCGAGGTTGACGAGAAGGCTTATCTTTGGGTCACCCCTCTGAAGGGAACCCATCGTTTCGGTATCAAAGGCAAATTGGCTCCTCGTTACATTGGACCTTTTCGCATTCTTGCCAAACGAGGAGAAGTTGCCTACCAGTTGGAACTACCTCCGCACCTCTCCAGAGTTCACGATGTCTTCCACGTTTCTCAACTCAGGCGTTGCTTCTCGGATCCTATCCGTGGAGTGGACCACGAAACGCTTGATCTCCAAGATAATCTTACATATCGAGAGTACCCCATTCGTATCCTCGATCAAGCCGAACGTACCACGCGACGTCATAATATCAAGTTTCTCAAAGTTCAATGGTCGCACCATTCTGAGGATGAAGCAACTTGGGAAAGGGAGGATCGTCTTCGACTCGAGTATCCCGCCTTCTTCCCGGAGGAACCCAAATCTCGGGACGAGATTCTTTTGAGTGGGGGTGAGTTGTCACATCCTAGTTAGCCATGCATTAGAGTGTTGCATCATGTTTACTCTTTCATCAGAAACTTGAAATGGGGATCTGTGAAACCCTCAGAATCTTTTTGAAAATGA
>NC_057798.1:282767314-282966226 GCF_018294505.1 Triticum aestivum
TAATGATACTAAAAAAATTGGGGTGAACACTTATCGATTTGAGGTCTTCATTTTCCTTACTAGAAGATTCACCCTTATTCTTAGGAACGTAGATAAACTTGGCAACTTTGGTAAGAGGAGGATGTGAGCGATTTTTTGGCATAAAAAGATGAACCCAAGTTGGTAATAATATCTTCGAGTTTATCAATTCTAGTAGAATCTTGATCTATCCATTCATTAACTATGGGTTCCTTTTCCCTAAGATTTTTCAGAGTAACTCCTACCTTAGATCCATATTTTGTAATTTGGTTGTGGATCTTTTTATCCAAATTTTCTATTAAATCAAGAGTGGAAATTTTATTTTCAATAATATCAAGCCTTTGCATCACATGTTCCAAGGTTAAAATAGTTCCATTGACCAAAACAGGTGGTGGGCCTAACAAATCTATCATGGCATTATAAGAATCAAAAGTATGGCTTCCCAAAAAATAAACTCCGGTAATGGTGTTAAGAACATGTCTATTCCAAGGAGTAATGCCTACATAAAAATTGCGAAGAAGAATAGAAGTAGATTGCTTCCTACCAGATGTATTTTGAGCATTGCAAATTCGATACCAAGAATCTTTTAGATTTTCTCCCTCCCTTTGTTTAAATTTGAGAACTTCATTATTGGGAGTACTAACAATGATAGGAGGACTAGCCATGAAGCCAAATCAAGGGATCTAACTCACGAACACACAAGAAGCAAGCGAAAAGAGGCGAACAAAAGAGGGGCGAAGAAAAGCCAAAGGTTTTCGAAAATCATATTAGAAGTGGGGGAGAGGAAAACGAGAGGCCAATGGCAAATAATGTAATGCGAGGGAGAAGAGTTTATGATGGGTACTTGGTATGTCTTGACTTGGCGTAGATCTCCCCGGCAACAGCGCCAGAAATCCTTCTTGCTACCTCTTGAGCATGCATTGGTTTCCCTTGAATAGGAAAGGGTGATGCAGCAAAGTAGCGTAAGTATTTCCCTCAGTTTTGAGAACCAAGGTATCAATCCAGTAGGAAACGACACACAAGTCACCTAGTACCTTCACAAACAATCAAGAACCTTGCAACCAACGCAATAAAGGGGTTGTCAATCCCTTCAGGGCCACTCTCAAAAGTGAGATCTAATAAAGATAGTAAAGTAAATATTTTTGGTATTTTTGTTATATAGATTGGAAAGTAAAGATTGCAAAATAGTAAACGAGATGCAATGTAAATAAAAGAGATGTAAGATAATAAGAAAGAGACCCGGGGGCCATAGGTTTCACTAGTGGCTTCTCTCAAGATAGCATGTATTACGGTGGGTTAACAAATTATTGCCGAGCAATTGATAGAAAAGCGCATAATTATGAAGACATGTAAGGCAATCATCATGAATATAGGCATCACCTCTGTGTCAAGTAGACCGAAATGATTTTGCATCTACTACTATTACTCCACACATCGACCGCTATCCAGCATGCAACTTTACTGAACCTCTACAAATACTTACGGAGGGTTTCTCCTTCCTTCTGTTGGAGAAGTTGCAGATCGTTGGGGCGGTCTGGCTCCTCGTGGCTACCGGTGAAAGCTCCCATGAACTCTTGGCACAGATCTGCCCATGACGAAATGGAGTTCTCCAGAAGATGCATCAGCCAAGACCTCATGTTGGATTTGAGTGACAACGGGAAGTAGTTGGCGAACACCTTCTCATCTCTTCCCCTGGCAGCCTAAACAGCGATGGTGTAGATGCTCAGGAACTCTGCTGGGTTCAGTCTTCCATCGTACTTCTCGGGTATCTCTAGCTTGAACGTGCGGACGGACGGCCAACAGACTTGCCACAACTCATGGGTGAAGGTAGGGCAGCCAACCTTGAAGGGTAGGAGCCCGTCAACACCAAGAGTGGGCGCGTCGACGTCGGGGCCACCGCGCCCGTCGGCTCGGAGGAGGTTGCCACGGTGTTACTCGACAATGCACACGTCTCCTCTCCGCCCATCTTCCGAGATTTATCGTTGGCCTGGACGTGCCTAAGGATCAGATGAGGCCATCGAGGCGCCATCAAGGTCTTGATTTGGTCGCGCCCTCACCGGCTGCCATGGCGGGGAATGCACCATGGGGACAGCCTCCCCCATGTGGGTAGCGGCATGGGCTGTTGCTATGGCTTCGGGAGGTCGCGGCAGGGCAGCTCATCGTGAGCGCTCGGGTTCAGCGAAACCGAGCAGACTTTGGATGGTGGCACGACACTCGTCCATCTGCCTGGCCGCTAGCGGAAACCTTAGCAATAGCTGAGCCCGCGCCATGGCCTCCAAGGTTGTGCTTGGAGTGGATGATGATGATGCCGATCATGTCATCGCTCGGCTCCTAGCGGAGCCAGCGGCAACTACACTGCGCCCCCGCTGCTGTGGTGCAACCACCTGGGCAGCAGGGTGGCGAGGTGGAGGTGCTTGAGGGCCATCAGCCCCGCTGGGCGCACCATTTCGGTAGGCCTGCCCCGGGGAGAGCGCAAGCGCAACCGTCATTCCCGCGGCGAGGATGGCTGCTGGGCGGTGGCTCACCCCGGACTGAGCGCCATGACTGATGTTGTGCCCGTCGATGGCCGGAGCGCCGTGGTCGGGGTGTTGCTGATGTCGCTCTCCTCTGGCGTCTCCTGCTCCCACATTGGTCGCGAGGGGGATGGTGGCGGTGCATCCTGCTCCAGCCACACCCCCTGCAGCGTTCGCTCCCTTGTGCGTCTCTGCGCCCCCGCGGTGTTGGAGGCCGCGGGTGGCGGAGCCTTCGAGGTTGACGTATGAGCTGAAGGAGTTGGTTTCTTCTTAGGCGCCATGGTCGATGGCGCCATCGATGATGCAGATGTCGACAAAGATGACGCGCTGCTTACGTCTTTAGGTTCACGCAAGCGATCCCCCTACCTGGCGCGCCAAAGATGTCGCGGGAAACCATGGCCACCTATGGGACCAGGATGACCCCTCGCTGGTTCGGCAGGGGGGAGTCGCATTGCACAAAGTGCAGACCAATGCAAGGCAGCGCAGTAGGGATCACACAGGCAGTTTTACCCAGGTTCGGGCCGCCGCGAGGCGTAAAACCCTACTCCTGCTTTGGTGGATTGATTGGGGTGGTGGTGCGCAGTACACTTGCCCGGCAGGGTTGCTTTGGGGCAGTGGCAACTACGTGCGTATGCGGGTGTGAGTGGTCTAACCTTCCAACCTCTCTAATCATTGCCATGGGCGTCCTTTTATAGATCAAGGGGTTACCACAGTGGCAAATCAGTCATTTGACACTTATATGATAGTGAACAGTGCTATCATACCTAACTCTGCAAGCTAACAGTGTCCATTTAATGTGCCTCTTAATGTCACATCGTTGGTTGCCCGACAAGGATTGCCGGGTTAATCTGCTAGCTCCACACCTGCTTGCTAGACACATCTCTAGATGGGTGTGATCTGTGGGTTTACTTGGTAGGAAGTGGCCGCCATGTGGCGAATGGCTGCCACCTAATCATCTGCGTCTTGACACAGCACTGATCCATGACGTGGGTCGTGGTTGAGTAGTCCGTGGGGTGATCTGGTCTCTGCGAGTCCCAGCAGGCCCTACCGGGACGTCTTGGTCCTCTTCTTCTAGTGGTGGCCTCACCCCTTGCCGGGCTCGCCTGCCCTGCAAGGGAGGCCTCTTCCTTGGTAATATTTGGATCCTTTGCCTTAGTCTTGGTTCCTCCTGATCTATTGTCTGGATCTTAGAATCTCTTGGTCTCTTGTTCTGGTGCTCTGATCTTGATCTTGTGCGTGTGCACAGTCAGGCCCACAAGCCCTTTATGTGTTGCACCGATAGTCATCCTTTGCGTGGAGGTCGGGATCGCGTGATGGTTAACTCCTACCAACCCTTCCCTAGGAGCATGCATGTAGTGCTTGGTATCGATGTCTAATAGATTTTTGCAATAAGTATGCGAGTTCTTTATGACTAATGTTGAGTCCATGGATTATACGCACTCTCACCCTTCCACCATTGGTGGCCTATCTTGTGTTGTGCAACTTGTACGTGTACCATACACCCACCATATACCTTCCTCAAAACAGCCACCATATCTACCTATTATGGCATTTCCATAGCCATTCCGAGATATATTGCCATGCAACTTTCCAACGTTCCGTTTATTATGACATGCTTCATCATTGTCATGTTGCTTTGCATGATCATGTATTTGACATCGTATTTGTGGCAAAGCCACCTTTCATAATTCTTTCATACATGTCACTCTTGATTCATTACACATCCCGGTACACCGCCGGAGGCATTCATATAGAGTCATATTTTGTTCTAAGTATCGAATTGTAATTCTTGAGTTGTAAGTAAATAAAAGTGTGATGACCTTCATTACTAGAGCATTGTCCGAGTGAGGAAAGGATGATGGAGACTATGATTCCCCCAAAAGTCGGGATGAGACTCCGAACAAAAAATAAAAAAAGAAAAAAGAAGAAAAAGAAGAAAAAAAGAGGCCAAAAATATAGAAAGGCCCAAATAAAAAATGAGGGAAAAAGAGTAAAGGTGCAATGTTACTATCCTTTTTTCACACTTGTGCTTCAAAGTAGCACCATGATCTTCATGACAGAGAGTCTCCTATTTTGTCACTTTCATATACTAGTGAGAATTTTTCATTATAGAACTTGGCTTGTATATTCCAATGATGGGCTTCCTCAAATCGCCCTAGGTCGTCATGAGCAAGCAAGTTTGATGCACACCCACTTAGTTTTTATTTTTGAGCTTTCATAAACTTATAGTCTAGTGCATCCGTTGCATGGAAATCCCTACTCACTCACATTGATATCTATTGATGGGCATTTACATAGCCCATTGATACGCCTAGTTGATGGGAGGCTATCTCCCATTCTTTGTCTTCACCACAACCACCATATTCTATTCCACCTATAGTGCTATGTCCATGGCTCACGCTCATGTATTGCGTGAAAGTTGAAACAGTTTGAGAATACTAAAGTATGAAACAATTGCTTGGCTGAAACTGAGGTTGTGCATGATTTGAATATTTTGTGTGATGAATATGGAGCATAGCCAGACTATATGATTTTGTAGGGATAAGCTTTCTTTGGCCATGTTATTTTGAGAAGACATAATTGCCTTGTTAGTATGCTTGAAGTATTATTGTTTTTATGTCAATTTTAAACTTTTGGTTTTAATCTTATGCATCTGAACATTCATGCCAAAAAAAGAAAAATACATGAATAAATATGTTAGGTAGCATTCCACATCACAAATTCTATTTTTATCATTTACCTACTCGAGGACGAGCAGGAATTAAGCTTGGTGATGCTTGATACATCTCCAACATATCTATAATTTTTTATTGTTCCATGCTATTATATTATCTGTTTTGGATGTTTTATATGCATTAATATGCTATTTTATATTATTTTTGGGACTAACCTATTAACCTAGAGCCCAGTGCCAGTTGCTGTTTTTTCCCTTGTTTTTGAGTTTCGCAGAAAAGGAATACCAAACAGAGTCCAAACGAAATGAAACCTTCACGATGATTTTTCTTGGACCAGAAGACAATCAAGTGAGTTGGAGGTGAAGTCGGAGGAGCCACGAGGAGGCCACAAGGACGGAGGGCGCGCCCAGGGGGGTAGGGCGCGCTCCCACCCTTGTGGGCCCCCCGTGACCCTCCTGACCTAATTCTTTCGCCTATATATTCCCATATATTCCCAAACCACCAGAGGCATCCACGAAAACACATTTCCGCTGATACGTCTCCAATGTATCTACTTTTCCAAACTCTTTTGCCCTTGTTTTGGACTCTAATTTGCATGATTTTGATGGAACTAACCCGGACTAACGCTGTTCTCAGCAGAATTGCCATGGTGTTATTTTTGTGCAGAAATAAAAGTTCTCGGAATGACCTGAAACTTCAAGGAGTCACGTTTTGGAATTAATAAAAAATACTGGCAAAAGAATCAATTGAAGGGGGCCCACACCCTGGCCATGAGGGTGGGGGCGCCCCCCATAGGGCGCGCCCCCTGCCTCATGGGCTGCCTGGAGCTCCATCGACCTCAACTGCAACTCCATATATTCACGTCCGGGGAGAAAAAATCAGAGAGAAGGATTCATCATGTTTTACGATACCCAGCCGCCGCCAAGCCCTGTTCTTCCTCGGGAGGGCTCATCTAGAGTTCGTTCGGGGCTCCATAGAGGGGAAACCATTGCCATCGTCATCATCAACCATCCTCCATCACCAATTTCATGATGATCACCGTCGTGCGTGAGTAATCTCATCGTAGGCTTGCTGGACGGTGATGGGTTGGATGAGACTTACCATGTAATAGAGTTAGTGTTGTTAGGGTTTGATCCCTAGTATCCATTATTTTCTAAGATTGATGTTCTTATGACTTTGCCATGCTTAATGCTTGTCACTAAGGCCCGAGTGCCATGATTTCAGATCTGAACCTATTTTGTTTTCATGAATATATGAGTGTTCATGAATATATGTGTTATGATCCGACAACCCCGAAGTGACAATAATCGGGACCATTCCCAGTGATGACCATAGTTTGAGGAGTTCATGTATTCACTAAGTGCTAATGGAGGCCTTAATATCCCTTAGTTTGCAATAGGACCTCGCTGCCACTGGAGGGTAGGACAAATATGTCTTGCAAGTTCTTTTCCATAAGCACGTATGACTATATTCAGAATACATGCCTACATTATATTGATGATCTGGAGCTAGTTCTGTGTCACCCTATGTTGTAACCATTGCATGATGAATGCCATCCGGCATAATTATCCATCATTGATCCGTTGCTACGAGCTCGTTTCATATTCATCTTTGCTAAGTTACTTGTCCAGTGCCATTGTTAAGATTGCAACAAAACTGCTACTGTTACCTTTGCCACCATTACCATTACTTCCATACTACTTTGCTACTAAATACTTTGCTGCAGATATTAAATCTTTCAAGTGTGGTTGAATTGATAACTCAACTGCTAATACTTGAGAATATTCTTTGGCTCCCCTTGTGTCGAATCAATAAATTTGGGTTGAATACTCTACCCTCGAAAATTATTGTGATTCCCTATACTTGTGGGTTATCAAGACCTTTTTATGGCGCCATTGCCGAAGAGCATAGCTCTATTATCTAAGTCACTTGGGATTTATATCTGTTGATCACTATGAGGAATCTGAAAGACAACAAAACCAAGATCTATCCCTCAGCTATGAGGGGAGGTAAGGATCTTCCATCTAGCTCTGCACTTGATTCACCTTCTGTTTTAAGTAAACTTGTGACCCTACACCTGCTATTGATTCCGACATGTCGCATGTTATTGATGATGCCACTTTGCTATGCATGATGCTTATGATGATACTACTTCTCTGCTTGATGATAATGTGCCATTAGGTGAATTTCTTGATGAACAACTTTCTAGGGTTAGAGGGAATGAAATTACTGAAACTGATGAAATTAATGAAAGGGACGATGAAGATTCTTCCCCTAGATATGAATTCCATGTTGTACCTGAGGGTTATGTTATGGATGAAGAAACTGCTACAGACCTTTTTGCTTGCAATGATAGATATGATCTTAAAAAACTGTTAGCTAAGCTGAAAGAAAAGTCTTTGAACGCTAGAATGAAATATGACCCTGCTTTTGCTACTTCACCTATCTATGTTACTAATAAGGATTATGAATTCTCTATCGATCCTGAGTTAATTACTTTAGTTGAATCTGATCCTTTCCATGGTTATGAATCTGAAACTGTTGTGGCACATCTTACTAAATTGAATGATATAGCCACCCTATTTACTCATGAGGAAAACAATCGCTACTACTATATTCTTAAATTATTTCCTTTCTCGTTAAAGGGTGATGCTAAGATATGGTTTAATTCTCTTGCTCCTGGTTGTGTCCGTAGTCCCTAGGATATGATTTACTACTTCTCTGCAAAATATTTTCACGCTCATAAGAAACAAGCTGCCTTGCGGGAAATATTTAATTTTGTGCAAATTGAAGAAGAGAGTCTCCCACAAGCTTGGGGGAGGCTTCTCTAGTTACTTCATGCTTTTCCTGATCATCCTCTCAGGAAAAATGAAATACTTGATATCTTTTATAATGGACTAACCGATGCTTACAAAGACCACCTGGATAGTTGTGTTGGTTGTGTTTTCAGGGAAAGAACTATTGAGCAAGCTGAATTGCTATTGAATAATATATTGAGTAATGATAATGATTGGACACTTCCTAAACCAACTCCTAAGCCAACTCCAAAGAAAAGCGGTATTCTATTTCTCAGTCCTAAAGATATGCAAGAGGCAAAGAAATCTATGAAATAAAAAGATATTAAAGCTGAAGATGTTAAGAATTTACCGCCTATGGAAGAAATACATGGTCTTGATAACCCGACATATGTAGTAAGGATAAATTCTCTCAATAGATTTGATATGGGTGAAATCCCATCTACTAAATTTGCTAGTCAATGTTTGGATGAGTTTGATAATTTTATTGTTAAACAAGAAGACGTCAATGCTTATGTTGGTAGACAATTGAAATGTAATGCCTATATGGTTGAACACTTGAGTGATTATATGTCTAGAGTTAAAATTGGTCTTAAGCTTATTAGTAAACATGCTTCCATGGTTACAACTCAAGTAGAACAAGTACTTAAGGCACAAGATGATTTGCTCAATGAGTTAAATAGTAAGAATAATGATAATGCTGTTAGAGTTAAGACTAGAGGTGGTAAAATGACCCAGGAACCTTTGTATCCGGAGGGCCATGCTAAGAGAGTTGAGCAAGACTCTCGGAGAATTAATACTGATGCACCTAGTCCTTCTAATAAAAATAAAAATAATAAAGATAGGACTTTGCATGCTTCTAGTGAACCTGTTATAGACACACCAGAGAATCCCAATGATATTTCTATTTCTGATGCTGCAACACAATCTGGTGATGAACATGAACCTAGTGGTAATGTTAATAATGATGTTCATGTTGATGCTCAACCTAGTAATAAAAATGGTGTAGATATTGAACCTACTATTGATCTTGATAACCAACAATCAAAGAATCAACTTATGATAAGAGAGACTTCGTTGCTAGGAAACATGGGAAAGAAAGAGAACCATGGGTTCAGAAACCCATGCCTTTTTCTCCTACGCCATCCAAGAAAAAGGATGATGAGGATTTTGAGCACTTTGCTGAAATGATTAGACCTATCTTTTTGCATATGCGTTTGACTGATATGCTTAAATTGAATCCCTATGCTAACTATATGAAAGATATTGTTACAAATAAAATAAAGATACCATAAGCTGAAATTTCCGCCATGCTTGCTAATTATACCTTTAAGGGTGGAATACCAAAGAAACTAGGAGATCCATGAGTACCAACTATACCATGCTCCATTAAAAGAAACTATGTTAAAACTGCTTTATGTGATCTTGGACCCGGTGTTAGTGTTATGCCTTTCTCTTTATATCGTACACTTGATTTTAATAAGTTGACAACTACTATACCCATCAGTATTTGTGAGGATGTGCCTGTTGTGGTTGCAAATGTTGCTATTTTAACGGACTTTGTTATTCTTGATATTCCCAAGGACGATAGTATGTCGATCATCCTTGGTAGACTTTTTTTGAATACTGCAGGGGCTGTTAATGATTGCGACAAAGGCAATGTCACCTTTCATGTTAATGGTAATGAGCATACGGTACACTTTCCGAAGAAGCAACCTCAAGTTCATAGTACCAATTCTATTGGAAAAATTTCAACTATTACTGTTGGAGGTTTTGAATTCCCTCTTACTATTGTCAAAAAGAAATATGGTGTTTTTATTGTTGGGGACATGCATATCCCCGTTGAGGTAGCATAGTGTTATTCAAAAATTCTCCGGTTTCATCTTATTCGGAAGAAGTTTGTTAACAAGACTTGATCAACCTTGTTAGTGGATTCCTTTTGATGAGCATGAGATGGATGAAGTTAGAAAGCACAACCTTCTATACCCTCCTTTTACTTTCTGTTATTTAGATTAAATAAAGCAAAAGTAGTATTTTTTGTCTGTTTTCTGAATTATCTATGCAATAAAAAATACCCCAAAAATGAAATTCTCCAAATGCCCTAAAAATTTAGTATGATTTTTTGTAGAACATTTGAGAATTTCTGGCACTTAGAACACACCAGGGGGACCCGCCAGTTAGCCACGAGGGTGGAGGGCGCGCCCTACCCCCTGGGCACGCCCCCCTCCCCCCCCCCGCCTCATGGGCCCACGCAGCCCCCTTCACTTATTCCAGCACCCACACACTTCGTCTTCCTCCAGAAAAATCACCCTGTAGCTCAAACCCGTGTTCTTGCTCGTTTGGCTGCCATTTTTTATCTGCTTGCTCAAAGCTCCATTCACAAAACTGCTTTGGGGGATTGTTCTTTGGTATGTGACTCCTCCCATGGTCCAATTAGTTTTTGTTCTAGTTCTTTATTTATTGCAATTTTTTGCTGCTGAGGTGACCCTGTTCTTGAGCTTGCATGTCAAATTTATATGTTCCAAAGTAGTTTAATGCATGACATAGTCTCTAGGCACTTGTGGGAGTAGTTGCTATCAGTCTTGTTGAGTTTGGTTCACTTTTATTTCGAGTCACTAAAAATTTCAGAAAATTTCAGATGAAGAAAATGTTGAAGATGTTGTTGAGAGGCTCCTCGAGCCGAGGTTCGAAGGAAAAGCAGAACAAAGAGAATGAAAAGCCCAAGTACAACCTTCCCTGCACCATAAAGGTTCAGCTGTGTGAATTGCCTTGTGATGCATTCTTGAGGGCCGCTGGAATTTATGAAGACTTTTATTACTTGGCTGAGAATGCAGGCATCACCGAATTCATCCACGATAAGTGTGATCAATACCTCCTACTCACTAATATTTTCGTGCAAAACTTTCCATGCTAGGAGATCACCACCTTCGGTAGTTTTTTATTTATATGATGAGTTTAAGGAGATGTCACTCTATGATTTTTGTGTGGTTTGCAAGTTGCCCTTTGAGGGCAGCATCGAGGAACCACATCCTAGTGATGTGGCAGAATTTATTGATGAAATTGCTGTAGGGGAATCAAGAAAAGTGTCATATGCAAGAACCACTAGTATACATTTTCCTGTTCTACGTTACTATGCAATATTCGCTAGTAGATGTTTAATTGGTCGGGGGAATAGTGGGGGCCTCGGTGTTCCTGACCTTGCCATTTTGCCCCATGCTTTACTTCGTGATACAACTTTCAGTTTAGGCGCTATGGTTTCTATTTGGTTGAGTCTGAACCGTATAAAGGGCCCCATTTTTGGAGGTATCTTTGCTTCGCGTCTTGCTAAATATTTTGAGATACCTATTAGGCATTATGAGAAAGAAGAGAAGGCGCTGCCACTATTTTCTTAGGCTATAAAAGTATGGTAGCACATGATTTCATTTGAAATGGTATGGAAAAAATACTCATTTATAACTTGGTATTTAGTGAAACCACTTGTCAGATTATTACCTTGCCTGCACCTTTTTTGTTTAACATTCATTCAGGCACATACCTCACCCTGCCCTATGACATTTATGCATACTGGGAGCAGACATGATCCCCAGAGCCTGAGCCTGAGCCTGAGCCATCTCCTGATCCATATCAGGAGTCTATTTATCAGTGGGATCCGCAGGAGCTTGCTAACCAGTGGCACCCCGAGGATCCTGCTCAGTACACCGGAGAGGACTACTTTGATTCCTGGGCGTAGACCTACTTAGGAAAAAAGCCTAAGCTTGGGGGAGTATGTATTTCTCACCGACAATACATTGATGTTCACACACTCATTCTAGTTGTCGGTGTTCATACTTTTTCATTTTATTATCCATGCTAGTTTATTTTATTTTCTTGCTTTCTTCTTGTGCGTTTGAAAAACCTTTGAGAAAAATAAAATTATAGGTGTAGCTTTTAGCTAGTTTACTTTCCATGCTTGTAGTAGTAGTAATTAAATAGGAAAACCCAAAAAGATTTCTCGTTCTTCCTTTGCTTGTTGGGAGCTTTCCCATGTAAATAGTTTTTCTCGTTCTTGTTTTACTTTCTTCAGAAAAACAAAAACTCCAAAAACATTTCAGTGTGTTTGTTTGAAATTCTTTTCTTTTCTTTGGGGTTCGAGAGGAGAAGACCACGATGAAAATAATGAGTGGCTCTCATATGCATTATTGTTAGTCTAACAAAGAGCCCATATTACCTTGTCTTATCCTTTGAATTAAATGTTTGCAGATTCCAACTTAGTCCAATGCACATGCACTATTATTATTATCCACACCGTTCAATCGTGCAAGTGAAAGGCAGTAATGACGATATATGATGAAGTGATTGAGATGAGGAAAAGCTGGTATGAACTCGACCTATCTTGTTTTTGTAAATATGATTAGTTCATCATTCTTGATTCAGCCTATTATGAATGAAACATGTTTGCAATGACAATTAGAGATTATAGTTACTCATGCTATGCTTAAGTAGCTATGAGTTTATAATGGTTTACCTTGCGTGCCAACATGCTACTAAAATGGTTGTGATGTAGTACGATAGGGTGGTATCTTCCTTTGAATGATTCGGGTGACTTGGCTTGGCACATGTTCACGCATGTAGTTGAAACAAAATCAACATAGCCTCGATGATATTTTTGTTCATGGTGATTTATATCCTACTCATGCTTGCACTCATAGTTGGTTAATCCTAAAGCATGTTCATGACTGTGTCGCTCTCTAGTTGGTCGCTTCCCAATCTCTTTCTAGCCTTCTCTTGTACTAAGCGGGAATATTGCTTGTGCATCCACTTCCATAAACCCCAAAGTTGTTCCATATGAGTCCACCTTACCTACCTATATGTGGTATTTACCTGTCGTTCCAAGTAAATTTGCATGTGCCAAACTCTAAACCTTCAAATGAAATTCTATTTTGTATGCTCGAATAGCTCATGTGTCAACTAGGGTTGTCTATATCTTCCATGCTAGGTGGGTTACTCACGATGAGTGGACTCCACTCATCATTCACGATAAAATGGCTGGTAACCGAGATGCCCAGTCACATGCTCAAATCAAATAAAAATAATTGAAAAAAAAACTCCCCCAGGATTGTTGTTAGTTGGACGGTACCCATTGTTTCAGACCAGCTGTGGAATGTGCTTGTTGGTGGTGGGGAAGTATAAACTTTCCCATTTTGTTTGGGAACCTCCTATAATGTATGTAGCATGGAAGATATCGAGATCTCTTTGTTGTTATGTTGACAATGAAAGTATGCCACTCAAAATATTATTTATCTCTGTTTCAAAACTCGAGCTCTGGCACCTCTGCTAATCCTTGCATCCCTCTACGAAGGGCCTATCTATTTACTTTTATGTTAAGCCATCATCCTCTTATAAAAAGCACCAGTTGGAGAGCACCACTTTCATTTGTATGCATTGTTATTAATTGATATTCAGCATTACTCTGACTGGATCTCTTTTGCCATGAATTACAATGTCTAGTCAGTCCTTGATCTTCAGGGGTGCTCTGCATTTATGTTTTATGGTCTCAGAAAGGGCTAGAGAGATACCATCTTGTTATACCATATCATGATTGTTTTGAGAAAGTGTTGTCATCCAAGATTTATTATTATTTCCTGCTAGTTGATTATGCCATTGATATGAGTAAATGTGAGACCTAAGTGTTATTGTGAATATGGTTACTTCATAATCTTTGCTAAAAACTTGAATGCTGGCTTTATATATTGGCAACAACAAGATCAAATAGAGTTTGTAAAAGTTCTTCTTTATCACTTTCAGTTTGTCAACTGAATTGCTTGAGGACAAGCAATGGGTTAAACTTGGGGGAGTTGATACGTCTCCAACTTATCTACTTTTCCAAACTCTTTTGCCCTTGTTTTGGACCCTAATTTGCATGATTTGGATGGAACTAACCCAGACTGACGCTGTTTTCAGCAGAATTGCCATGGTGTTATTTTTGTGCAAAAATAAAAGTTCTTGGAATGACCTGAAACTTCACAGAGTCATGTTTTGGATTTAATAAAATATACTGGCGAAAGAGTCAACAAAAGGGGGCCCACACCCTGGCCACGAGGATGGGGGCATCCCCCTAGGGCACGCCCCCCCTGTCTCGTGGGCCTCCTGGAGCTCCACCGACCTCAACTCCAACACCATATTTTCATGTTCGTGGAGAAAAAAATCTGAGAGAAGGATTCATTGCGTTTTACGATACCCATCCACCGCCAAGCCCTGTTCTTCCTCAGGAGGGCGGATCTTGAGTCCATTTGGGGCTCCGGAGAGGGGAATCCATAGCCGTCATCATCATCAACCATCCTCCATCACCAATTTCATGATGCTCACCGCCATACGTGAGTAATCTCATCATAGGCTTGTTGGACGGTAGTGGGTTGGATGATATTTACCATGTAATCGAGTTAGTGTTGTTAGGGTTTGATCCCTAGTATCCATTATGTTCTAAGATTGATGTTGCTATGACTTTGCCATGCTTAATGCTTGTCACTAGGGCCCGAGTGCCATGATTTAAGATCTGAAACTATTATGTTTTCATGAATATATGAGTGTTCTTGATCCTATCTTGCAAGTTATAGTCACCTATTATGTGTTATGATCCGGCAACCCCAAAGTGACAATAATCGGGACCACTCCCGGTGATGACCACAGTTTGAGGAGTTCATGTATTCACTAAATGCTAATGCTTTGGTCCAGTTCTCTATTAAAAGGAGGCCTTAACACCCTTAGTTTCCAATAGGACCCCGCTGCCACGGGAGGGTAGGAAAAAAGATATCATGCAAGTTCTTTTCCATAAGCATGTATGACTATATTTGGAATACATGCCTACATCACACTACTAGGAAAAGTCCTACTAGTGGCGCACCAGTTTTGCCTACTAATGGCGCACTACTGGTGCGCCACTAGTACCACGCCACTAGTATTTTTTACTAATGGCGCACCACTAGTGCGCCATTAGCATACCAGATACTAATGGCGCACCTGTAGTGCGCCATTAGCATACCAGATACTAATGGCGCACCTGTAGTGCGCCATTAGTATGCCTAGAGGTGCGCCATTACTACTTGACTTAGTAATGGCGCACCACATAGAAGTGCGCCATTAGTAATAAAAAAAATTCAAAAAAATTTGAATATTTTTTCAAAACAAATTCCCGTTTTTTTCTTAATCTCGGGTCGCTATGGCTTAATCTCGGGTCAATATGCTTAATCTCGGGTCAAATCACACTCCATGGTCAAACTTCACGAAAGTTCACCCATCCTCACACTACTCCAGCCCAAGCACGCTTAACTTCAGAGTTCTATCCAACCCCAGCACCAGCTCACTTCACAGGCACTTGTTGATATATGTAGCATATCAATCCTATTAAACCTTGATGATGTTTAGGACTTTGTTCATGTTCATGAGTGTGATGAAATTTTGAAAAATATTTCAAACTTCCGTTCATATTACGTATCGTATTTTGAAAAAAAAATCCCGAAAAAAAATCGAAACTAATTTTTTTTTCTGTTACTAGTGGCGCACCTAGCAAACGGTGCGCCACTAGTAAGTTTGAAATTTTTTGAATTTTTTGCCTCCAGACCTTAAAAGTCCCGTAACTTTTTTCTATTAGGTTTTTGAGGATTTTGAAAATGTTTAATGGGGTTCCCCCAGTTAAATTTGGATGTAACTTTTCGAGTAGATGATTTTTCATATAGAAAACTTTTTAATCCGAGTTCGTATGAAAAAGTTATGCCATTTGACAAATTCCAGAGAGATTTTGCAAAGAAATTCGAAATTCATATTTGTAAATTTTCCCAATAACTAGACCACATATCACATGGGAAACTTATTTTCTTTTATTTTTTGACATTTTCATTATTTTCTTTTATTTTTTAAAAAACTGAAAAGGCGGTCCACCGGGGGGGGGGGGGCATTCGGGAGAATTTTTGGGCCAAGTTAGTAATGGCGCACCGTGGATGTGGTGCGCCATTACTAGTTTAACTAGTAATGGCGCACTATCCCCTGGTGCGCCATTAGTAGTTTTGAAAAAAAAATGAAAAAAAAATTGAATTTTTTTTACTAATGGCTCACCGTGGATGTTGTGCGCCATTACTAGTTTAACTAGTAATGGCGCACTATCCCCTGGTGCGCCATTACTAGTTTTGAAAAAAAATAAAAATAAATATTGTTACTAATGGCGCACCGTGGATGTGGTGCGCCATTAGTATTTGGACACTAATAACGCACCAACACATGGTGCGCCATTAGTATATAGTAGTGGCGCACCACATGTCTGGTGCGCCATTAGTGTCCATTTCATCTATAGCCTTTTTCCTAGTAGTGTCATATTGATGAACTGGAGCTAGTTTTGTGTTTCCCTATGTTATAATTGTTGCATGATGAATGCCATCCGACATAATTATCCATCATCGATCCATTGCCTACAAGCTCGTTTCATATTGATCTTTGCTTCGTTACTTCTCCGTTGCCATTGTTATGATGGCTACAAAACTCCTACTGTTACCATTGCCAGCGTTACCATTACTTCCATACTACTTTGCTACTAAATAGTTTGCTCTAGATATTAAGTCTTTCAGGTGTGATTGAATTGACAACTCAACTACTAATACTGGAGAATATTCTTTGGCTCCCCTTGTGTCGAATCAATAAATTTGGGTTGAATACTCTACCCTCGAAAACTATTGCGATCCCCTATACTTGTGGGTTATCATTCGCCGCCGCAACCTTCTATACTCGTGAGATCCCATCTATGGACCTTTTCCGGCACCCTGCCGGAGGGGGACTCGATCACAGAGGGCTTCTACATCAACTCTATTACCCTTTCGATGAAGCGTGAGTACTTTACCACAGACCTAAGGTCCATAGCTAGTAGCTAGATGGCTTCTTTTCTCTCTTTGATTCTCAATACCATGTTCTCCTTGATGTTCTTGGAGATCTATTCGATGTAATACTTTTTTGCGGTGTGTTTGCCGAGATCCGATGAATTGTGGATTTATGATCAGCTTATCTATGGATATTATTTGAATCTTCTCTGAATCTTATATGCATGATTTGATATGTTTGCAATTCTCTTCGAACTATTAGTTTGGGTTGGCCAACTAGATTGGTCTTTCTTGCAATGGAAGAAGTACTTAGCTTTGGGTTCAATCTTGTAGTGTCCTTTCTCAGTGCCAGTAGGGGCAGCAAGGCATGTATTGTATTGTTGCCATCAAGTATAAAAACATGGGGTTTTCATTGTATTGCTTGAGTTAATTCCTCTACATCATGTCATCTTACTTAATGCGTTACTCTGTTCTTTATGAACTTACTACTCTAAATGCATGCTGGATAGCGGTCGATGTATGGAGTAATAGTAGTAGAAGCAGAATCGTCTCGGTCTACTTGACACGAACATGATGCCTATATTCATGAGCATTGCCTTAGATATCCTCATAACTTTGCGCTTTTCTATCAATTGCTCGGCAGTAATTTGTTCACCCACCATATTATTTGCTATCTTGATAGAAGCCTCTAGTGAAACCTATGGCCCCCGGGTCTATTTTCCATCATATAAGTTTCCAATCTACAATATTAGTTTCCGATCTACTATTTTGTCATCTTTTACTTTCCGATCTATAAACCAAAAATACCAAAAATATTTACATCATCGTTTATCTATCTCTATCAGATCTCACTTTTGCACGTAACCGTGAAGGGATTGACAACCCCTTTATCGCGTTGGGTGCAAGTTGTTTGATTGTTTGTGCAGGTATTCGGTGATTTGTGTGTTGTCTCCTACTGGATTGATATCTTGGTTCTCAAACTCAGGGAAATACTTATCTCTACTTTGCTGGATCACTCTTTCCTCTTCAAGGGAAAAACTGAAAGTGCAACTAATCCCCGGGTTGTTTTGGTAATTCATAACAACATATAGCTCATTAAACTAATATCCATTCAAGATTAATGTTTCAGAAAGTTCAGTGATTGGTATGGCATGGAGTAGAGATGTGGACCCCTCAAAATACTAAGGACACATATTGGCAAAAGCCCAAGACTCTTCATTTTCATTTTAGTGATCCAAGATCACATTGAGTCCGTAGGAAAAGCCAATACTATTAAAAGGGGATGAGGTGTTTCTTAATGGCTTGCTTGCTCAAAATGCTTATTGATATGCTCCAAAGTCCCTCAACCACTTCCTCATTTCCACATACATCCTAAACCTAAAGTCAAACTCGGCCCCACCAATTTGATCTATCTGATGCCACCGAGTTCACTTGACATAGCCATAGCCAAAAACCCTAATCAGTTCAGTCCCTCCAAACTCTTCCCTTTACCTTCATATGCAATGATTTACATTCCACTTCTATACTCTTAGGATTGCATGTGTAGGTTGATTTCTTGACTAGTGTTCAGGAGGACTGCTGTGGATTACGGGTTCCATATATAGGAGCAGCAGGACTTCTATGAGACAGTGCTCTTGGACAAGAAGCCCATAGTAAGTGATATGAGATGGGTTGATTGGGAGTACATTGACAACAATGCAGACTACTTCCCAGGAGTTCATGATAGCTTCAGACTGACTAGAGTTGACAATATTGTTGGTCAGAAGCTCACCAAGTGGACTGATGAGATGGTGATGCAATTCTACTCCGCAACACATTTTTACCCAAATGGTAAAATTGTCTGGATGACTGAGGGTACAAGGTACCAATCTTCTATTGCTGAGTGGGCCCAGCTTATCAATGCCCCTGAAGAGCAAGAGGATGACACAGATGTGTATGCCAAGCCTAGGAAAGGACACAACTCCATGGCACACATGTACAAGAAGATTCCTGATGTTGCCTTGGATACTCACAAGTTTGGCTCAGTGTACTATCTGTTGTCTATGGTGCCCACAATCAACACTATCCTCAGGCACACATTGTTGCCCAAGTTTGAACATGACAGGATGATCAGAGGGCACTCAATCAATTCGCTGCATATGTTTTATGTGACATAGAGGTTCAAGGTGATGACCTTGATAGTTTAAACAATCAAGAGGACTGTTGCTGATCAGAAGAGATCATGTGGCTATGCTCCACACAATCAAATGATCATCAACTCCAAGATGGACAAAGGCATGTATCTCTTGGAAAAGGAGCACCTTTCCTTGTTGCCTGAGTTTGAAGACAATGAGGTTGTCATGGATGCTACACATCCTACATCTGTAGAGGCTTAGGAAAAGAGGGGAGAAGCTAAAGCAGAGAAGGCAGCACAATCTTCACAAGTTCCAGTTGCTTCAACTGTTCACCTCAGGACCAAGCAAGATTAGCTTAGCTATCTGCTTGAGGACACTGTAATAATTGAGAAAGGATTGGCTACCATCATTCAAAATCAAGAGAGTCTTGAGAGGATCATCGAGACTAAGTTTTATGATCTAGACTTGAACGTCATAGAGATCCAAACTATAGTTGAGCAGCTCCAGGAAGAAGCTGAAGAGAGAATATGGAGAGCTACTATTGAAGCCTTTCAGAGAGTGCCAAGGGCACAAAAGTCTGCAGCTGTGCCAGCCAGTGACACAAGGGCTACTACTTCAGTACCAACAGCTACAGCCTCTGTTGTTCCTCCAGTTGCTATACCACCAGCTCCACAGACCTCTTCAGATGCATTTGTTGCAGGACTCCTCTCCACGCCACCTTCGCACATTAGAGCTCCCAGAGATCGTGCTTAGAGAGCCGCATAACACAATGCATTTTCAAGCTTTTTGGTAACTTGTTGCCAAAGGGGGAGAAAGTGTATAGATCATAGGCTTTGAGAGAGAGGGAGGGAGAGTATTTTGCTTCTTTTGCCTCTCTTGCTACTTTATTTGCTTACTTGTTTGGTTGATACACTATTTTTGCTTGTGTGTGAGATACTTTTATGATCATGTTTGATCATATTATGCTTTAATGTGTGTGCTTGAATGATGATATTCTATCTCTCATGTATGATCATTCACATCTTGCTTTGGTGATGATTGCATATTTGATATTCTATCATTTTGAGCGCTCCACCAAGATGTATGTGACATGGAAGAGTAACCCATGATCCTAATCTATTGTACATTTGCATTCAAAAGAAAATTTTAAATAATGCACAAATTTAGGGGGAGCTCTTGCTTATCACATACTTCTCAAAGCGATGATGTACTTCATTTATGTTATCATTTGTTGACAGCTTTGATCTATATGTTGTTATCAATTACCAAAAAGGGAGAGATTGAAAGTGTAACTAATCCCCGGGTGGTTTTGGTTATTCATAACAACATATAGCTCATTGAACTAATATCCATTCAAGATTAATGTTTCAGGAAGTTCAGTGATTGGTATGGCGTGGACTAGAGATGTGGACCCCTCAAAATGCTAAGGACACATAGTGGAAAAAGCTCAAGACTCTTAATTTTCATTTTAGTGATCCCAGATCACATTGAGTCCATAGGAAAACCCAATACTATTGTGACGCCCTCGATTCAATCATACACTAATCATACACGCAAATGTGTACGACCAAGATCAAGGACTCACGGGAAGATATCACAACACAATTCTAGAAACAAATTAAAATAATACAAGCTTTATATTACAAGCCAGGGGCCTTGAGGGCTCGAATACATAAGCTCGAATACAAAAGATTCAGCGGAAGCAACAATATCTGAGTACAGACATAAGTTAGACAAGTTTGCCTTAAGAAGGCTAGCACAAAAGCATCTACGATCGAAAAGGCAAGGCCTCCTGCCTCGGAGCCTTCTAACTACTCTTGGTAGTAGGCATTGACAGTGGCATCTGGCTCCTGGGCTCTGACATCTAATTGCATCAACCGGAAAGAAAAGAAAGGGGGAAAAGGGGGAGCAAAGCAACCATGAGTACTCATCCAAAGTACTCGCAAGCAAGGATCTACACTACATATGCAACATTATCAAAGGAAGGCTGTATATGTGGACTGGGCTGCAGAAATGCCAGAATAGAAAGAAGGCCTAGTCCTATCAAAGACTAGAATCTTCTGGAAACCACCATCTTGCAGCAAACATGAGGGAGTAGAGTAGCATAAAGTAAAGTAGTAGTAGTGTTATCAACCTCGGCCAGAGATCCTTTCTCTACTCCTTGCGAGAAAGAAATCCCAGAGCCATACTATCCATTTCTTATCACAATCCAATTCTCATCACAAGTATCCAGTTCTAGTTGTATCGATCAGGATACAACTCCGAGTGTCCGTTACCGTAGGACAGGCTATCAATAGATGTTTTCTTCCCTGCAAGGGTGCACCAACTTACCCACCACGCTCGATTAACTCCGTCCGGACACACTTTCCTGGGTCATGCCCGGCCTCGGCCAAACAATACGTCGCAACCCGACCTAGGCTTAATAGAGAGGTCAGCACGCCGGACTAAACCTATGCCCCCAGGGGTCATGGGCCATCTCCCTGGGAACTCCTGCACGTTGTGTGGGCGGCCGGTGAGCAGACCTAGCTACCTCCTTAAAAAAGGCAGGTGCTTACCCATCCAACCCGGCGCGCGCCGCTCAGTCACTGATGTCTATTAAGCTTCGGCTGATGTATACGACGCAGTACGCCCATACTATTCCCACGTGATGGTTAGTGCTATCAGGCTAGAGGCCCCACGGATCAAATATCCAAATCGTAGTGGATTAGGAACGCGCGGTAACAAGCAGAGACTCACGAAAGATGTGACCCCATTGCCCCGTCTCGAGGACTTGCGGCAAGGGCTAGGAATGCCCGGCCACGCCTCGTAATTATCTCGCGGGCACCTTCCAAATCAACCCGACTCCACATCACTCACAATTATGCTTGCGCGGGTACCCCACAGGGTCGACCCGTCTTTAGTAACATGGTTTAGTGTAAAGTCATAGTAATCATAGTAACCATGTGTCTAAACATCAAGGGAAAAACCCGAGGAATCACCCCCGATGAATTCCACTCGATGTAATCATCAAGGTGAACGTAAGAGGAATCACCCCCGAGGTTCACACTTGAGGGGTTGCGTGACAGAGTCGTATCGGAAGTGGTTAAGGCGGAATCACCCCCGATGACCACGACCGAACAGCTACACTACATGGTTAACATCAGAAGTGTTGTAGAGGTCTCACCCTTGGCACTCGATAGTAACCCAGCAGTGTCGAGCAACTAAGGGGAAAGTGATGTGCTGTGCCGGGGCCTGGTCTTCGATCCCGTTGATCGGGTCTTCGATGATGAAGTAGGGGCAACAAGGACAAGGTGGGGGTCACTGATGGATCACTAACCAACCTATACTAAGCAGTTTAGGATAAGCAGGTAAGGTACAACAACAGATACAAAAGTAGGCTATGCATCAGAATAGGAGCAACTAATAACAGTAGCAAAATCTAATGCAAACATAAGAGAATGGAATGGGCGATATCGGGATGATCAAAAGGTGGGCTTGCCTGGTTGCTCTGGCAAGGAGGGGTTGTCGTTGACGTAGTCGATCACAGGGGCATCATCGGTCCTGGGGTCTACCAGAGAGAAGAGGGGGAAGAAACAGTAAATACATAGCAAGCAAGTGCATAACAGGACAACAGGCAGAGCTAGACGTGTTCTAACGCGGTGCTATACATTACCGGCGAAGGGGATAACATACGAGAATGTTTCTCCGAAGTTTGGCATCTTTGGACCGATGAAACGGAGGGGAAAGGTTGCATGTTCGCTATGCTAGGAACGTGTGGCAGACAAACGGACCGCGTACTCAGATTTGTCTCGTCGTTTTGAGCAACTTTCATGTATAAAACTTTTTCATCCAAGTTATGGTTTAATATCTACGATTTTCTAAAGTTTTAAACAATATTTTGAAATTTATTATTAATTCAAAAATAATACTTAAATGCGAGATGCACCCAGCTTTGCGTACACAGAGGTGTACTAGAGGCTGACTGGTGGCTTCTGTCAACTGCTGACTCAGCAGTAGACTGGTCAATGTGTTGACTAGGTCCACCTGTCATAGACTGATTTGCTAATTACCATTTAAACCTAGTTTAATTAGCAGGTTAATTAAACTCAATTAGTTAACTAAACATGATTAATTAAGTTAATTAATTATATTTTCAATTATCCTTTTTTAAAACCCTTTTTTATAAAACAAGGGAGGGGCCCTAGCTGTCAAAGGCCCCATGGCCTTAGTGGGCTACGGGCTACGGGCGCTGGGGCGGGGCGAACCCAGGCGCCCAGCACGCAGGGGAGGCACGGGTCGCGGCGGCGTGGCTCAAGGGCAGGGAGGCGAGTGGGACGACGCGGTTGAGGCTGGCGTGGTCGGCGGCCAACGACAAGGCAGAGCAACAGCGGTCAGAGGGAGTGGGCGACGCGAGAGGAGAAGCAAGAGGTGGCCGCGGGCGTCGCCAGGCGCGGCCTGGACGCGTCCAGGGCGTGGCTAGAGGCTCGCGGTTGTGCGGCCACGAGCACGGCAACCACGAGCTCACCGGGAGCTCGGGCATGGTGGGTGGCGTCCTAAGGCAGGGAAATAGAAGGGGAGAGGAGGGGAAATGGAAAGGGGCCTAACATTGATGCGGAGGCCGAGCTAGGGCTGCCGGAGTAGGCGCCATCGATGGGTGAAGCGGACGCCGGCGTTTGGGTGAAGAAGGAACGACAGCAACAGCACTATGAGTGGAGTAAGGAGCTAGCGAGGGCCTATGCGTCGCGACAAGGCTACGGTCGCGCATGCATGGCCATTCAGTCACTGGAGCTAGGAGGGGAAGAGGGCGGAGGGAACGGGGAGCTCACAGCGGGCTTGCAGGTGCACACAACATGCTCGTGGGAGGCTCGGTGTGGTCGGAATTCGAAGACGACGACGATGGATGTCCGAGGTTGTAGAAGGGGTCGTCAGTGTCGATGCAGGTGCTCCGAACGGGTGCTAGGTAGCGGAGTTGAAGCAGAGGATGGCGGCGGTTTTGCAGGGCAGGTCAGAGATACTCGGGGGAGGCGGTGGCCACGGTCAGCACGACGGCGCGGCCTTGGGCACGCTTGAAAGCAGTGGATCTGAAGGGCGAGGGCGAGAAGGAGTAGGAGAGGGCGAGGGTCGCGGGGACCGAGTGGGAGAGGGGATCAAGGGGGCGCAACTGTCGCCCTTATCCCCTCGGGGCGGCACCAACGAGGTGGTGTGGCGGGGACGCGCGGGAGGAGCCCCGGTCAGACGAACAGGGGAGGAAGAGAGCGACCGGGGGAGGTGGGCCGTCTAGGTTGGGCCCGCTGGTCTGGATGGGCCAAGGCCCAGGGAGGGAGGAGCTTCCTTTCCTCTTTTCTTTTTCTTTTAAAACTTTCCTGTTTTCATTTAACAGTAGCCTTTTGCATTTTCTTTTACACTAATTATCTGTTGGAAAAATGTGCCACTGGTGAAAACAAATACTAGGGGCAGTGTAACACTGCCACCATAAGCTTGGGATTTATTTGAATCCATTTGGAATTTTCATAATTGGAGTAGCATTTTAAAATGCTAAATTGCACTGGATTAATTGCTACTGCTCATTTTAGCAACATAGTGATGTTCTTTTTCTTAACATCAATTGTTTTGGAATATTTGCTAAATAATGAACATTTCTCCAGCAAGTTTTTGCAACTTCAAATTTCAATTTGAATTTGAATAGAATTCAGAGAAGGGATTTGAGCTGAGATATTACCCCAACATGATTAAGCTTTGTAAATCAAGATGACTTGGCACTGATCTTAAGGGATTACTGTAGTGTGATGCTGGGGATGTTACAAATCTCCTCCACTACAAGAAATCTCGTCCCGAGATTTAAGTGCGGAAGTAAAGAGTAACATCAGGAGAACTGACCCTTATAGGGTTAATTACCTGGTGAGCAATGGAGGGAGTGTGACAGAAGTATCTCTCAAGTTGAAACTTCAGAAAACATCGAGAGCAAAGTAAGAAGGTTCAATAGGTAGTTTCAAGCGAATGGACAAATGATCGATACCTGAACAGAGTGTGAGAAGGGGGTTCAGAGCATCTGGAATAGATCATCTCTCAGAAAGTGGCTCGCGAGTTACATACAAAGTCAAATGCGAGGAATAACTTTGGAAACGGGGAGGTATGAGAGTCAAGTTTCGATCCTGTGGAACTGTGGGTTATGGGCCCACCATGTGCGTTAAAAAGTAGGAAGGCGCTAACATCTTGAACGGTCATGACAGCAAGGCAGATCAGAGGATAGCCTGTCAGTTATGTTGGCAACAAAGTTTGGTACCAAGGGCGTGGGACGAAGAGAACCATTTTCCTGCTTGTTAAAACAAGGCGGACCAATAGGCAAAGTTCTCGTCCATCAGGGTTTACCGAAATGTCACCAACATTAATAACAGGGTCGTACCGACTGATTTGTACCTCAAGGTGTTTCCATAAGCAGGGGATTATTTCTGCTTATAACATATATAGATCACCAGAAAGGTTAAACAGACCAATGAAAAGGAAAATGTGTTTAAACACAAGATTTAGGAGTGTAACTTTCCCAAGGAAAGGCGGATCATGATATACAAGACAGGGCTCCAAGTATGAAACCATTTAGACAAAGGGGCAAGGAATTCATGAGGTTTACCCATTCAACCGTGTTTGGATAATTGACCAAGAAACCGTTAGCATTGCGCTCCCAATGTTCTTGTTGATGAACGGAGTACCACAGACATGCTTCGGGATAGCATTGACATGGTCATGAAGAAAAGGTCAGACTTTGAATATACAAAGGATCCATCAGGGATTTCTAGAACATCTCATGCAATTTTATCAGAAAAAAGATGAGGATGTGGCTGATGGATTCAGCAGCAATCCATCGACATGTCAAAAGGATGTATTTCAAAGATTACATTAACAAGTTTGTCTGGGGCGGAAGGCAAGAATGCTGTCGATGATAACACAAATCATCAAGGGGAAGGATGGTATTTCTCATCATGAATTCTATTCATATCTTGGAAGAGCTCAGAATGTTGATGACGATCACGACACATTTGTCGAGAGATTTCATGAAGATGTAATCGATCGACGATGACATCAAGTCAAAGGAATGATGAAGCGAAAGGTTATTGGATCCATGGGTACAACACAAACTCGAAATCAAGCTTGTTGTTCAAGGTGAAGTGATAAGATGAGGAAGATCGACGTAAGTTTAGCTCATCGTCGGAAGTTGCTCCGGGCATAAGGACCAGGTAGCACAGTTAAAAGTTGACACGATAAAAATATAACCGACCAGGCTAGGAATGATGTGATGGAGTATCCAACTCCCCAGCAACAAAGTACTAGGAGTGCTGAATCATTGAGCAGAATCGATTCATTGTTCGGTGGTCTCGGTTGAAGACAACCCAGAACCCATGAAGTGACTAAGACAGGGTAAGTTAGTACTTCATCAAAAGTTCATTAGATGTAGTGCAATGCATGATATCCTCGAGATACTAGAGGGTAATACTCGAAGATAGGGCATAATAGAGTTTGGACATGTGTATTCATCTGCAGAAGACAAGTACTTTAACTAGTCCGAGAAATGGAATCAAAGGGGAACAATCATGGTCAGAACCACCGCATATTTTTAGATGAACATATAAGAAGGGGATTATTATTATCATAAGAAGCTTCCATGATAAGTTCCACATCGAGTCCATGGGCATGAACACAAAGTTCAAGGTCGACTCCCACTTCTTCAATGCATAACCTTTCATTCACTTCTCGCTTTTGATGAAGTTGTAGTGTTAAAGATTTATCTGGTGAAGCACCAGAAGAGTATGACTCGCATAACTTTTGAGTTCACACGGATTAGGAAAGGCATGGATTCAACCCATCGGGACATCTTAGGAACCTACACCGCAGTCTTCAGGAGTAAATAACACAAACTCGAATGTAAGGAGAGGATACAATTTGTCAAAGGCATCATGTATAAGGGGAAGAACTCTCGAGGTTTTTGAATGCGATGGACACTATCGGATACAATCCAACAATGGATCTGGTGATTCACGACGGAGTTGATGTGAGTATCAGTATCCAACCAGAAGAAGAAATGCAAGGGCATCGGTTTATGGGAACATCTGAATAATTCGATGCTTAAATACAAAGAAATTGGATTTCTAGATCGGTGTATCAGATCAGATGCTCCGATCGAAGATGGATAGGTTGAATAGACTTAGAGGCACACCGATCGAATCTTGATTGCGCAAGAACCAGCTCATATCCGGAATGATGTCTGAGCCGGAAAGGAAATTCCTATGGATCAATTGATGATTGTGAGTAGTTGCACATACGTTGAATCCGTAGGAACAGAATGACAATCACAAAGGATTTTAATAAATATCGCTAGACATATGGAATTAACCATAATACAAGCAGGCGAGGGGAATCAAAAGTAAAAGGCCGCGGCGTATTTTTGGGAGATCAGGTAGCATTTCAAAGTATTTTGGAAAGCACGTGAACAACTGGGGAGGAACGGACCCCGGGTAAGTGAATTATCCATAGTGCGAAAAGAAGCTGCAAAGCATAAGACACAAAGGATTCTCGGAACAACGGAGAGTGTTAGGGGTAACTTGTAACAACAAGAGCAACTGGGGATGAAGGTACAAACGGCAAGGATTGTATCCATGGGGACTTATTGGTGGTCAGGAACTGCAAAGCAGTGGGCACAGGGTCTCAGGAAACACCGAGGAGTATCCGCAGAATCTTCTGGCGAAGCAAGCGATCATCGGTAATGTTGGGGCTCTCCGGGAGGAAGTGGATACGAGAACCTAATGTCAGAGTTAGTAAAATGTTTAACCCGAATAGAAGAGAGATCATAATCCCAGAGTATAGACGAGGAATAAAAGATCCTAATACCACCCAATGGCGACGTGGGCCTGTAAGACACACAGCCAATGTTAGTAAAAGTTTTTCATTGACTAGACTCAACTTCGGCCAAGGAGTTAGAAAGGGGGCTACCTACAGGAAGTTGGCTCTGATACCAACTCGTGACACCCTCGATTCAATCATACACTAATCATACACGCAAATGTGTACGATCAAGATCGAGGACTCACGGGAAGATATCACAACACAACTCTAGACACAAATTAAAATAATACAAGCTTTATATTACAAGCCAAGGGCCTCGAGGGCTCGAATACATAAGCTCGAATACACAAGAGTCAGCGGAAGCAACAATATCTGATTACAGACATAAGTTAGACAGGTTTGCCTTAAGAAGGCTAGCACAAAAGCATCTACGATCGAAAAGGCAAGGCCTCCTGCCTGGGAGCCTTCTAACTACTCCTGGTCGTCAACGGTCTCCACGTAGTAGTAGGCATTGGCGGTGGCATCTGGCTCCTGGGTTCCGACATCTGGTTGCATCAACCGGAATGAAAAGAAAGGGGGAAAAGGGGGAGCAAAGCAACTGTGAGTACTCATCCAAAGTACTCGCAAGCAAGGATCTGCACTACATATGCAACATTATCAAAGGAAGGCTGTATATGTGGACTGGGCTGCAAAAATGCCAGAATAGAAAGAAGGCCTAGTCCTATCGAAGACTAGAATCTTCTGGAAACCACCATCTTGCAGCAAACATGAGGGAGTAGAGTAGCATAAAGTAAAGTAGTAGTAGTGTTATCAACCTCGGCTAGAGATCCTTTCTCGACTCCCTGCGAGAAAGAAATCCCAGAGCCATACTATCCATTTCTCATCACAATCCAATTCTCATCACAAGTATCCAGTTCTAGTTGTATCGATTGGGATACAACTCCGAGTGTCCCTTACCATAGGACAGGCTATCGATAGATGTTTTCTTCCCTGCAGGGGTGCACCAACTTACCCACCATGCTCGATTAACTCCGGTCGGACCCACTTTCCTGGGTCATGCCCGGTGTTGGTGTCAAAACCGGCGGATCTCGGGTAGGGGGTCCCGAACTGTGCGTCTAGGCGGATTGGTAACAGGAGACAAGGGACACGATGTTTTTACCCAGGTTCGGGCCCTCTCGATGGAGGTAAACCCTACTCCTGCTTGATTAATATTGATGATATGGGTAGTACAAGAGTTGATCTACCACGAGATCAGAGAGGCTAAACCCTAGAAGCTAGCCTATGGTATGATTGTTGTTGTATATGTCTATCGACTAGCCTGGCCCCGGTTTATATAATGCACCGGGGGCCTAGGATAACAAGAGTCCTAGCCGAATACGCCGGTGGGGGAGGAGTCCTTGTCTTGATCGCCAAGTCTTGTGGATTCTTCCTTGTATGCGGCAGCTATCCGGACTGGCCCATGAGTATATGGCCATGGGGGTCCTCGGCCCAATCCAACTGACCGGGAGATGACGCGTTGAGTACCCCCTAGTCCAGGACACCGTCAGTAGCCCCCTGAACCGGTCTTCAAGTTAGGGACGCTCCTCGATTCTTCCGAACTGTTCTTCATCTTCGGTTGCCGGTCTTGAAAACTGGTTCAACAAATCTTCTCATCTTCTATCTTGAGGATCGCCGAAATGCATTCGACGAGTTTACACATCGGGTATCCGAGGATCCCCTTTAAGTTTAAGGCCTTTATCAATGCCTTGTTATTTTTATGCCATGCCTCGGGTTTGAAGTTGTTCCCGGGCAGCAACGTCCTCTTGCGTCTGAGCTCCAATGCCGGACTGCATTCGAGGTATCTTTTGCAGCCGAGCACCAATGTCGGACTGCTTCCCAGCTCTAACGCTGGACTATGTATCCGAGCTCCAACACCGGACTGTATCCGAGCTCCAACGCCGTACTATGTATCCGAGCTCCAACGCCGGACTGTATCCGAGGTGCCGTAAATCACCTTGGTTCAAAGAAGTTTGAAGGAGTTTAGCCGAGCTTAATGCCGGAAATGCCCTCTATGGAGCTAGCCACTAGCGCCCGAGCTTTATGCCGGACTGCTTCCGAGGTGGTGCACCACCCCGAATGTGGGCCGATTTTTGTCAATATTTTTTATAGATGCAATTTATTCTCTACCGAGATACATAGCCAGTAGCCCTCAAGGTGGGTATCGGTCTAAAACCCGAGATGCACATGAAGGATGACATAAGACCATTTATGCCCGTAGCCGCTGAGACTCAGGTTGATTTGCAAAATCGGTCTGAGGATCAAGTCCTATCTCGGCAGAATACTTCGGGACACAAAAAGGGGCGTGCTCAGTCCTCGAGACTCAGGTTGGGTGCGACCGACCAACCTGAGGATCAAAATCTCCTCGGAAACTGTATTGCACTTAAAATTTTCTGCATAGAACAGGCAATGCAGTAGCCCCCGAGACACTAGTTGGGTGGCAACACCAGATCAGGGCTCGATGTGCCCCTTTAATATTTGTAAATGATAAGCCCGAAGCCCAGTAACCCCCGAGCCTTAATGCAGGCACGGGAGGCCGAATTAAGGATCGATATCCATAGTAAAATCACAAATTATGTGTAATGACTCTATGTATCCAATTACTTTATGTCATTAATGCTCGGATCCACATTGTACAAAACTTTGTTGACCAACCATCGGCTTCCACCTCCTCGGCCAATAGCCGAGGAGTGTTTGTCCTACTTTATAAAGCCTTTATGAGGGCAAAGATTTACAACAAACAAGGCAATCTGGCCATACGGTTTTATAAACAAAGGTACGTGGAGAGACATGTTATATTATTGTTTAACAGAAGAAATGTCATCCAAAGAAAATAGTCCCGCTATCTGTTCCTTTCTTTGGGTTGTTATGCTAAGCATGATCATGAAACCTCAGCTCCAATGTAAGAGCAAAATATCGAGGATTTAGTTTGGGAGGCCAGTTAATAGCCCTCCGTAGTGTTCGGCCACAGTCGAGGTCAAGCCGTAAACACTTTAGCCATTGTTATGAATGGCCCGTCGTTTAACACCGTCATCGGATCGCCGACCAGTTTATGCTTATTGTGACAGTCAGTTTTCGGCTTTCTCCATCGAGGTGCTTAACCATGTAAGCTGGAAGCACAATCGCAGTGGTTCTCCCTTTGCACACCTAGCCGAACAAAGCGGAACATAGGAGGCAAGTGCAGGAGCCGGACAACCCAACTATTGACCGAAGACACAATTCGAAACCGATGCATATATAGCAATATCCGATAATTTTTTTGCCGAATCTCTAAAGGTGTCCGGCGTTGCACTGCGAGACTTGTGCTGAAAACACACAAATAGTTTAAAAGTGCCATGGGCTTGAAAAGCCAAAAAACTTATTCAAAAGGTTAATGTCCGAACTAGATCAAGTGTTCGGTGCCAATTCGAAAATTGGACTTTAGAAAAAAAGGTGCTTCTGCCGTGCTTTAACATGACACATCCTATCTCAAAACTTCAAGCGGGTCAGCCTACGGCTTCAACCTCCTATCCCGAAGGCGGAGTACTTCTTACTAGGCTAGTTTAGCAAACTAAACTCTAGCGGCTTTGAGGGAGAAATTAGGCTCCCTGGCTAGTGACCGCACACTTGTGTCGAAAAAAGGAGTGATAAATAATAAAAAACTTTGCAACGACCAAGAAGAAAAACACTTATCATAAAACGGCTCATATAAATTTAAGAGCCCCCAAGTGACTTGGGTAAAAGAATGATTGCATGTACCGAAGTACTTATATCATATCTATGTTCAACCGAACTTTAAACGCGTCTTAACCGACCGTCGGCTTCTCCCTCTTCGGTCAAGGACTGAAAAGTGTTATGTACTCCATTTGTCGAGAATATCGACGGTGTTTCTAATAACCAGGCAATCAGGCCATAAGGCTGTAATAGACAAAGCGCGCTCAGGGAACTTATGCTATATTACTAAAAAGAGTAAGAAGCATCTTCGAAGAGAATAGTACCCCCACTGATACCTTTCTTCGGTGCTCATTGTTATTATGAGACTTGTGCAATAGATTTTTTGTACTCATGAGTTCCGTTGTGTGCTGACCATGATTCAAAACAATAAGAGCGCTAGCTTTCGGCTTCACCCAGTCTGAGGTCCGGCTCGGGTGACCCGATCGTGACAATCGGAGAGGTGCTCCCTTTACTCCCTAGCCGAACAATCGGGAACGTAGGGGTAAGCACAGGAGCCAGGCAACCCTGCTTGCAAATCGCTTAAGTCAATATGGTGCATATTGTGGCGTAATACACGAACAAGGAACAAAGCCGTACAAGTATAATCATATGCAAGAGGAAAAAGCTTCATTAAGGAAGCCCCCAAGTAAACGAGGTATTTGAATTTGCGCGTCACAAACAAAGTTTGGACAAGGGAATTTTTACAAGCAACTTTTTTCAAAAAAGTATAATGCTTGGTCAAGCCGAACACAAGTTAAAAATTTAAAACTTTGAGCATGAAGGCAACTTAGCTGGTTAATGTGTTCGGTATTGATGACGCGGTCCGAGCTTGATGCGAGACAAGGTTCCATCCCCCAAGCCGGTCCTGAGGTGGCGGAGCAAAGAGCTCGGCACTCCGAAGTGGTGACATAGCACGGTCAATGCAGGACGGCAGGGTGATGCTGAAGTCCCCGGCATGGGGTAATGAAGTGTTGACGAAGCCCCCCGTCCAGCCGAGGTGACGCCAAAGGATAGAGTCCAGCTGGATCATTTTCCTGTGCACAAAAAATAGTGCAAACCGGAGATAACAGTAATAATAATAATAATAATTAGTTGCATAATAAATAATTTATGCAAAGTGAGTAATAAAAGAAATATGGCCTGGCGCCGAAGTCAATGTCGATGCAGGGCGGTGGCGTGATGCGGTAAAGGCATGGCAAGGTCTGAATTCACAGGTCGGTTCGAGTTCCGGATGCGGCGTTCGCTGGACTATGTACGTAAACTGGCCAAACCACCATGCGACCGTCGTTAATGCAGCCACCATTTGATAGACCTGCGTACATATGATGGACAAACCAGAGTAATAATTCGTTGGAAAAAATGAACCCAAACAAGCAAAAAATACTAGGATTAATAGCACCTGGCTTATTCGTTGTAGCAATCCGAAGAAAGGTGATTCCTAAAATTGGGACTCGATCCGCACACCTATCGCCTGATGGGTGATAAAGCAACGACATGGCGATGCTGACAAAGGTTGGCTTGCCGAGGCAAAGCCCTCGGTCCAGCTAACGTGACGGAGCTGGTCGGCCAGCGACGCTGAAGTCTCCGGAGTAGGTTGATGAAGAGATGATGAAGCCCCCGGTCCAGCTAACATGATGAAGCCTCGGTGTCAGCCGATGAGTCGAAGTAGGTCGGCGTGATGGACACCAGCTTGAAAAAGCAACAGTATGACCTTGCCGGTGCAGGTCGTGACGTGGTCGATGCCGGCTTGATGAAGTGACCGTGTGGCGATGCAGGTGTGCCCGCTCCGTGTAATCCATGGGGCGGCGATGTTGGTGATGATTTATCCTTCGCGATGCCGGACTCGTGTTCGGCTTGCCGAGATGATGATCCGAAGAAGTTGAACGCGGCTCGACAAAGTGGCGACGTGTCTTGCGCAAGTCGGCACCCGTGGAGCAATATTGCCGGACTGGTTTGACACCAGCATGATGTTGAAGATCATGTTCAAAAGATTTTAAGGTTAGCGGGATGTGTTCAGGAACAAAACACGATACCCCATACAAAACTTCCTTCAAAAAGGATGTCCGAATTCCCGTTCATAAAAAAGACGAACTCGGGTCGGATTCATTTTCGCGCAGAAAACATATCAGAAAAGTGATGCACTAATCGGAAGGTTCCCGGAGTTTGGACGGTCGGATCGAGCTGAAATTTTGGGAGGTGGTAGATATAGGAATTCCGCAGACGAACAACGGTTGGATCTTCCAAAGGCCGCCCGAGCTAAAAGCTGGACACCACGCCCTAAACTCGTCCAGATCCTCGTTCAGATTTGACAAGGCTCCGGTATGTCGCGGATTGCCAGAGATTCCTCCACCGGAACTCGATGAAATTTTCCAGGGTTGTTGTAGATTCAATTCCGCACTATTCCACCGAAGCAATCGTCGAACCGACGCTCGAGGAGGCGGTGACAGCGGACACAAGTTCGCTGTCAGAAAAACAGCACGGTCGCCCAAGGGCAATGTTGACGTCGAGCCCCCGGGATCCTTGGATGATTCCTCCATGATATTGATAGAGATCGGAGTTGATGTTGATGAAGGCCCTCATCCGAACATGACGGTCGGAGGCAGGGCGCAGTCCTTTGGTCGAACCAAGGTGACCAGTCGAGTTGGTGACGAAGATGCCGAAGTCGTAGTTGATCTGCAGGCGAGCCATCGACCCTTTGCCGAACACACAACGGAACTCTCAATGAAAGCACCAATGTCAGTGTCAAAACCGGTGGATCTCGGGTAGGGGGTCCCGAACTGTGCATCTAGGCGGATGGTAACAGGAGACAAGGGACACGATGTTTTTACCCAGGTTCGGGCCCTCTCGATGGAGGTAAAACCCTACTCCTTCTTGATTAATATTGTTGATATGGGTAGTACAAGAGTTGATCTACCACGAGATCAGAGAGGCAAAACCCTAGAAGCTAGCCTATGGTATGATTGTTGTTGTATATGTCTATCGACTAGCTTGGCCCCGGTTTATATAATGCACTGGAGGCCTAGGATAACAAGAGTCCTAGCCGAATACGCCGGTGAGGGAGGAGTCCTTGTCTTGGTCGCCAAGTCTTGTGGATTCTTCCTTGTATGCGGCAGCTGTCCGGACTGGCCCATGAGTATACGGCCATGGGGGTCCTTGGCCCAATCCAACTGATCCGGAGACGACGTGTTGAGTACCCCCTAGTCCAGGACACCGTCACCCGGCCTCGGCCAAACAATACGCCGCAACCCGACCTAGGCTTAATAGAGAGGTCAGCACGCCGGACTAAACCTATGCCCCTAGGGTCATGGTCCATCTCTCCGGGAACTCCTGCACGTTGCGTGGGCGGGCGGTGAGCAGACCTAGCTACCTCCTTAAAAAAGGCAGGTGCTTACCCGTCCAACCCGACGCGCGCCACTCAGTCGCTGACGTCTATTAAGCTTCGGCTGATGTATACGACGCAGAACGCCCATACTATTCCCATGTGATGGTTAGTGCTATCAGGCCAGAGGCCCCTCGGATCAAATATCCAAATCGTAGTGGATTAGGAATGCGCGGTAACAAGCAGAGACTCACGAAAGATGTGACCGCGTTATCCCGTCTCGAGGACTTGCGGCAAGGGCTAGGAATGCCCGGCCACGCCTCGTAATTATCTCGCGGGCACCTTCAGAATCAACCCGACTCCACATAACTCGCAATTATGCTCGCGCGGGTACCCCACAGGGTCGACCCGTCTTTAGTAACATGGTTTAGTGTAAAGTCATAGTATTCATAGTAACTGTGTGTCTAAACATCAAGGGAAAAACACGAGGAATCACCCCTGATGAATTCCACTCGATGTAATCATCAAGGTGAACGTAAGAGCAATCACCCCCGAGGTTCACACTTGAGGGGTTGCGCGACAGAGTCGTATCGGAAGTGGTTAAGGTGGAATCACCCCCGATGACCACGACCGAACAGCTACACTACAGGGTTAACATCAAAAGTGTTGCAGATGTCTCACCCTCGGCACTCGATAGTAACCCAGCAGTGTCGAGCAACTAAGGGGAAAGTGATATGCGGTGTCGGGGCCTGGTCTTCGATCCCGTTGATTGGGTCTTTGATGATGAAGCATGGGCAACAAGGACAAGGTGGGGCTCACTGATGGATCACTAACCAACCTATACTAAGAAGTTTAGGATAAGCAGGTAAGGTACAACAGCAGATACAAAAGCAGGCTATGCATCAGAATAGGAGCAACCAATAACAGTAGCAAAATCTAATGCAAGCATAAGAGAATGGAATGGGCGATATCGGGATGATCAAAAGGGGGGGCTTCCCTGGTTTCTCTGGCAAGGAGGGGTCATCGTTGACGTAGTCGATCACAGGGGCATCATCGGTCCCGGGGTCTTCCGGAGAGAAGAGGGGGAAGAAATAGTAAATACATAGCAAGCAAGTGCATAACAGGACAACAGGCAGAGCTAGACGTGTTCTAACGCGGTGCTATACATTACCGGCGAAGGGGATAACATCCGGGAATGTTTCCCCGAAGTTTGGCATCTTTGGACCGATGAACCCAAGGGAAAGGTTGCATGTTCTCTATGCTAGGAACGTGTGGCAGATAAACGGACCGCGTATTCGGATTCATCTCGCCGTTCTGAGCAACTTTCATGTATAAAACTTTTAATCCGAGTTACGGTTTAATATCTACGATTTTCTAAAGTTTAAAACAATATTTTGAAATTTATTATTAATTCAAAAATAATGCTTAAATGCTAGATGCACCCAGCTTTGTGTACACAGAGGTGTACTAGAGGCTGACAGGTGGGTCTGGTCAACTGCTGACTCAGCAGTTGACTTGTCAATGTGTTGACTGGTCAAGGTGTTGACTCGGTCCACCTGTCATAGACTGATTTGCTAATTACCATTTAAACCTAGTTTAATTAGCAAGTTAATTAAACTCAATTAGTTAACTAAACATGATTAATTAAGTTAATTAATTATATTTTTAATTATCCTTTTTTTAAAACCCTTTTTTTTATAAAACAAGGGAGGGGCCCTAGCTGTCAAAGGCCCCATGGCCTTAGCGGGCTACGGGCTACGGGCGCTGGGGCGGGGCGCACCCAGGTGCCCAGCACGCGGGGGAGGTGAGGCTGGCTGATGCCCCGAGCGGCGCCAGCAGCCGCTGGCAGCCGGAGGTGGCCGGGAACGGGAGGCAGGGGCCGCGGCGGCACGGCTCACGAGCAGGGAGGCGAGTGGGACGATGCGGCTGAGGCTGGCGCGGTCGGCGGCCAGCGAGAAGGCGGAGCAGCAGCGGTCAGAGGGTGCGGGCGGCGCGAGAGGAGAAGCAGGAGGCGGCCGCGGGCGTCGCAGGGCGCGACGTGGACGCGTCCAGGGCGTGGCTGGAGGCTCGCGGGTGTGCGGCCACGAGCACGGCGACCACGAGCTCACCGGGAGCTCAGGCGTGGTGGGTGGCGTCCTAACGCAGGGAAACGGAAGGGGGAGGGGGGGACAGAAAGGGGCCTAACATTGATGCGGTGGCCGAGCTGGGGCTACCGGAGTAGGCGCCAGCGATCGGTGAAGCGGACGCCGGCGTTCGAGTGAAGAAGGAACGACAGCAGCAGCACTATGAGCGGAGTAAGGAGCTAGCGAAGGCCTATGCGTCGCGGCAAGGCTACGGTCGCGCGTGCATGGCCATTCGGTCACTGGAGCTACGAGGGGAAGAGGGCGGAGGGAACGGGGAGCTCACAGCGGGCCCGCAGGTGCGCACAACATGCTCATGGGAGGCTAGGTGTGGCCGGAATTCGACGACGGTGACGATGGAGTCCGAGGTTGTAGAAGGGGTCGTCGGCGTCGATGCAGGCACTCCGAACGGGTGCTAGGTAGCGGAGTCGAAGTAGAGGATGGCGGTGGTGTTGCAGTGCAGGTCGGAGATACTCGGGGGAGGCGGTGGCCGCGGTCAGCACGGCGGCGCGGCCTTGGGCGCGCTCGAAAGCAGTGGATCTAAAGGGCGAGGGCGAGAAGGAGTAGGAGAGGGCGAGGGGAGCGGGGACCGAGTGGGAGAGGGGATCAAGGGGGCGCAGCTGTCGCCCTTATCCCCTCGAGGCGGCACCAACGAGGTGGTGTGGCGGGGACGCGCGGGAGGAGCCCCGGTCGGATGAACAGGGGAGGAAGAGAGCGACCGGGGGAGGTGGGCCGTCTAGGTTGGGCCGGCTGGTCTGGATGGGCCAAGGCCATGGGAGGGAGGGGCTTCCTTTCCTCTTTTTTTTTCTTTTAAAACTTTTCTATTTTCATTTAACAGTAGCCCTTTGCATTTTCTTTTGCACTAATTATCTTTTGCAAAAATGTGCCACTGGTGAAAACAAATACTAGGGGCAGTGGTGCACTGCCACCATAAGCTTGGGATTTATTTGAATCCATTTGGAATTTTCATAATTGGAGTAGCATTTTAAAATGCTATATTGCACTGGATTAATTGCTACTGCTCATTTTAGCAACATAGTGATGTTCTTTTTCTTAACATCAATTGTTTTGGAATATTTGCTAAATAATGAACATTTTTCCAGCAAGTTTTTGCAAGTTCAAATTTCACTTTGAATTTGAATAGAATTCAGAGAAGGGATTTCAGCTGAGATATTACCCCAACATGATTAAGCTTTGTAAATCAAGATGACTTGGCACTGATCTTAAGGGATTACTGTAGTGTGATGCTAGGGATGTTACAACTATTAAAATGGGAGGAGGTGTTGCTTAATGGCTTGCTTGCTCAAAATGCTTAGTGATATGCTCCAAAAGCCCCCAACCATTTTCTCATTTCCACATATGTCCTAAACCTAAAGTCAAATTCGGCCCCACCGATTTGATCTATCCGGTGCCACTGAGTTCACTCGACATAGCCATAGCCGGAAACCCTAATCAGTTCGCTCTCACTGATAGGGATCTCGGTCTCACCGAGATGGGATTTCAAACTCTCTTTTTCCCTTCGTAACGTTTCAGTCTAACCAAGATGAGCGATCGGTCCCACCTAGTTCACAGTGCAAACTCTTTGTTTCCTTTTCATAATGTTTCGATCTCACCGAAATGAGCGATCGGTCGCACCGAGTTTGCTGGACCAAGTCTCTGTTTGCTTATTACTGAAATCGGTCTCACCGAGTTTGTGTGATCAGTTTCACTGAGATGAGGTTTTGCCCTAACCCAAGCGCATCGGTCCCACCGAGTTAATATTGTCGGTCCCACCAAAAATCCTAACGTTCACATTTTGAACTAGGTCGGTCCCACCGAGTTTCACTATTCGGTCCCACCGAGTTTGGTAAATTGTGTGTAACAGTTAGATTTTGTGTGGAGGCTATATATACCCCTCCACCCCATTCTCCATTCGAGAAAGAGCCCATCAGAACATGCCTACACTTCCACTACTCAATTTCTAAGAGAGTACCACATACTCATGTGTTGAGACCAAGACATTCCAATCCTACCACTAGAATCTTGATATCTAGCGTTCCCCAAGTTGCTTTCCACTCAAATCATCTTTCCACCATATCCAAATCTGTGAGAGAGAGTTGAGTGTTGAGGAGACTATCATTTGAGGCACAAGAGCAAGGAGTTCATCATAAACACACCATCTATTACCTTTTGGAGAGTGGTGTCTCCTAGATTGGTTAGGTGTCACTTGGGAGCCTCCGTGAAGATTGTGGAGGTGAACCAATGAGTTTGTAAGGGCAAGGAGATCACCTACTTCATGAAGATCTACCCAAGTGATGCAAGTCCTTCGTGGGCGATGGCCATTGTGGGATAGACAAGGTTGCTTCTTCGTAGACCTTTCGTGGGTGGAGCCCTCCATGGAGTCGCGCAACTATTACCCTTCATGGGTTGAAATCTCCATCAATCGTTACCCTTTGTGGGTTGAAGAACCACCTATCGGAACCACGCCAAAAATCTCCGTGTCTACATTGCGTTTGCTCCCTCCAAACTCCTCCCTTTATCTTCATATTCACTGATTTACATTCCGCTGCTATACATTTAGAATTGCATGTGTAGGTTGATTGATTGACTTGTGTTGAGTTGCTAAAATCTTCCAAGACTTAAAATTGAGAAAATGCTAGATTTTTATATCACTACTAGAAATCCACATTTTACCTAGAGCCAATGTCTTTACCTAGAGCTCATTAGCCTACTCAATGGATAGAAAAACAATGAACAGTGCCCTCCAGGAAAAGGTGAATATCTAGCCAAAAAAAATTGTAACTTAAGCTTTCCCTAGAGTGGTGCAACGTACAAACATCAAAAGCCAAAAAACACAAAGAGATGTGACGGCGTGGTCATGTAGAATTTTTTTGCATGGTAATACGTGTCTCATTCATATCATAAAGAGCAAAGTACAAGTCACGTAAAGACCGACATGACAAAACTGAAAAGATAGCAGAACATCTCTGAGCTTGACACCAATGCCTGTCACCTGCCTTTGGCACCACCACAGTAGCCACCGAAGAAAAAATGACGAATCACCTTCTCACCCGAGCTCGACACGGCTCCATCGCTGATATACAGCTTTGCGGACCTCCAAGGTGGCTCACCAAAAGTGAAGCCCTTACCGTTGAACGAATCAGACCGGCCATTTTTTTCCTCCCGTGAAGGTTGGGCCCATTGTACAGTGAAAAGAGGAAAGGAAGAAAGGGCGCGTAGAGGAAAAAAATCGTATGTGTCTCCTCCAAGCTACACCCCTGTCCCAAATGGTGCGCCTGCCAGACCAAAATTCCCCTCTCTCAAACCCTTCCTCATGTCCCGATCTGCCGCGCCTCGCCCAGGATCGCCCCGCTCCGCCGCTCCCCTGTGCGCCCAGCTTTGTCGCTCCCCTGCGCGCCTTGCTCCACCGCTCTCCTGACCGCCCAGCTCCGCCCCTCCCCTGCGCGCCTCACTCCGTTGCTCCCCTGCCCGCCCAACTCCGCTGCTCCCCTGCTCGCCCAGCTCTGCCGCTACCCTGCTCGCCCCGCTCCGCCACTCCCCTTCTGTTTCTCCTTCTCCACTGCATCCTTGACCTAGTCACACCATGGTCGCGACGGGCGCGGTGGCCCTGGCCACACCGGCTGGGTGATGGCTTGGTGTTGCTCGTGGTGACTCCATGTGCGATGCCCTCGAATTGTGCTAACTGTGCCGCCCTTGACCGTGGTGGCGGTGCCGCCCTTGCTGATTGGACAATGACTGAATCTGCCTATTGTTGTACGCCGCTGCTCCTGTCCAAAAGGTTCTCTCTCTATCTATCTCACTCTCTAGTTTAGATGGTTTTTCGGTTGCTGCTTTAGATAGTTGTACTTGTATATGGCTAGCAAAATTCTGAAATTTTGATTTGGTTTTAGCATCCAAAGCAAGCAGTATGTTGTCCACTATTCAACACATGTCGACGTTGTTCAGTAGCATCATCAGAACTTGAGGTTGTCAGTTTAAATATCTTGCTTATAAAAGGTGTATGGAAGGTTAAAGGAATAGAAGAAATTTATAGCAAAAAAGAAAATAAAAGAACTGATTGATATGAAGATGCATGAACACATGAATGAGCCATTCAACTATGTAAATTGTGGTCATAATGTAGACAAGATATTTCAACATAGCGAGTAGGAAATATTTCATATAGTCTATCTGTTGAGTTTGTTCATAGCTACTTCAAGTGCATGAATGACAGAAACAGTAGCTTCAGTGATCCATCTTGAATGATTCCATCCTTGACTTAGGTAAAAGTGGCAGGGCTACTGCATTTTACAATTGTTGTAGTTATCCACATGAAACTGTCTATGTTTTTTACCATTGATGTATAGTTATCCACATGATTATTATATAGTTATCCATGTTGAGCATCGTATCATCGTATGATTTTCTTGTCCACCTTCCAGGCGACCTTCGCATAATATCAATAGAAGTACTACTTCCATTGCTGGTATAGATTTATTTCTTTTTTCTTTTATAATAGTAATCAATTATCTGTTATGTCCCATTGTTGGCGAGCTCATACGTTCTGTGTGCGTGCATATGTGTCTCTGTGTATGTGTTATGAATCCATTTACAAGCTTTATATCATTTGTACGTGTTTGTTCTTCGTGTGAGTTTGTTTTCTCTGGCCAAAGCTAGTAGCCTCTGTTTTATGTTATGAATAAATGGAAGTCCTCCAACATCCTTCATTGGTTTTCAACATTTTTTTCAGAAACTGACTGGTGTCGAGTGTTGTTTTCTTGAAGAAAATTTCCCTGTTCATGGTGTCGAAACAACAATTGTGTCAAAGCAACATATAACAAAGACATTGCTCAGCTGGAATCAAGTAGGTATTATGATCTGTTCTTTCCATGAATAAATGTCGATTAATGCATTATTCATCTGTATGATATAGGAACTGGGGTTATTTTTTGTTGGCTGATGAGTGGTTTTCTATTTGTGTTTATGATGCATTTTTTGTGTGGGGATGCGGTTGGTGATTTTAGCAATTCATTTTTATTTCAGATTTAAGTAGAAAACCAGACCATGTATTTGGATGCTCAGCGTAGCTGGATGTATAGTGGGTGGAAGGATAGTGGAAGACATTCTGATGAGTGGATACGAAATACAAATGCTTTTGTGAACCATGTTTTTGAGGGTGTCCATAGTGCCATGTTTGGAGTTTCCTGTCCTTGCTCAAAATGTTGTAATGCTAGTAGAAGAACAAAACAATTGATGACCTCTCATCTTTGTCATTGGGGGTTCATGCCCAACTACTTTAGATGGATTGCACATGGGGAGCGTCATGCTCATGTAGATAGCGTGGAGTCTGTCAACACTGATTGCTTAGAAGACATGTTGTGTGACTTTGGGGATTAAATGCATGTCGATAATGTAGATGAGGAGCCAACACCGGATGCCAAAGCTTTTTATGCCATGTTGTCAGATGTTAAAGAGCCACTCCATGAGTTCACCCAAACCTCTTGCTTTGCTACTTTACACGCTTGATGGGAATTAAGTCACAATACAATCTATCAGGCGACTGCATAAATAGTTTACTAAAACTTTGGCAAGATACACTCCCACAAGTCAATAAAATGCCATCAAGCTTGTATGAGTGCAAGTGTATCTTAGGTTATTTGAAAATGCCACTCCTGAAAATAGATGCCTGCGTTAACCATTGCATGCTATACTATAAGGATAGAGAGGAAAAATTGAAGTGTGATTTCTGTGGTGAAGCAAGATATAAGGTAGTTAACAATGACTGCCAAAATAAGAAGCGTAAACCCATCCCACATAAGTTTCTGCGATACCTTCCATTTATACCAAGATTGCAAAGGTTGTTCATGTAGCCTGGATTTGCTAAGCACATGAGATGGCACATGGAAGGCATCCAAGAAAATCCTAGAATGATGGTGCACCCAGGTGATAGTGAATCATGGAAATCTTTCAATGAGGATGGGTTTGCAAGTGATCCACGCAATTTTAAGCTAGTCAAGTCCTCTGATGGCTTTAACCCTTTTAATTTCGGGTTAACACAATACTCTTGTTGGCCTGTGTTTCTTGCTCCTTTGAACCTGCCACCTGCTCTTTCCTTGAAAACCCAAAATATCTTTCTTAGCATGGTGATCCCTGGACCAAAGGGTCCTGGCAAGAACTTCAATGTCTACATGGAGCCTTTATATGATGAGTTGAAAGAGGCATGGGCGGGTGTACCAACTTATGATAGTTTCCTTAAGCAAAATTTCAATATGAGGGTAACCTAGCATACTACTATCCTTGACCACCCTGCATTTGTGTGCGGTTGCTGGATGGTCTACCCATGGTAGGTTGGCTTGTTACGAGTGTGGGGCAGATCCACAAACAATTTGGCTGGATAATGGGCACAAATGGAGTTGGTTTGATAGCCACAGGCGATTTTTGCCGGCCGATCATGTATTTAGGACCCAGCGTGATGCCTTTTTAAAAGATACAGTAGTGAAGGATATTGCTCCACCTAGATTAACAGGGGATGAAGTTTTTTCTTACATGAATGAAGTTAAGGACAACAATTTTGAGGGTTCTGGAGTAAAACACAATTGGACACACATTCCGAAGTTGTGGGAATTGCCATACTTCCCAAAGCCTTTGCTTCCTCATAATATAGATGTTATGCACACCGAAAAAAATATTGCAGAAGCAATATTCAATACTGTCCTAGACATTCCTAGCAAGACAAAAGACAGTGCCAAAGTCCGCCTTGACCAAGCTGTACTGTGTAGCAAAACTGATTACAACCTTCAAGAAAATCCTAACGTAAATGGGAAAAGCCTAGAGCACCATATTGCTTGAAGAGGAACCAAATAAGAGAGGTCCTGTTGTGGTTTCTTCGGCTCAAATTTCCGGATGGATATGTGGCCAGCATGAAGAGAGGTGTTAATTTAGAGCAACTTAATATATATGGACTCAAAAGTCATGATTACCATATATTTATTGAGCGGCTACTGCCTGTCATGCTGCGGGGATATGTAGATAATGATGTCTGGGAAGCCTTAGCTGAGCTAAGATATTTCTTTAGGATGCTTTGCACGAAAGAAATAGATCCTAACCAAATGGATAAATTGGAGAAAAACATTCCTGTCCTAATTTGTAAATTGGAGAAAATTTTCCCACCGGGATTCTTTGATTCAATGGAGCATCTAATGATACACCTCCCTTTTGACGCAAAAGTAGGACGGCATGTTAAGTACCATTGGATGTATAGTTACAAAAGTTATGTTTTGTTCTTCATGCATTCAGTCCATATGGTAACTGTATTTCCTCTTTAGACATTAATTTGTTACATGGCAATGTAGGTTAATAAAAAAAACTTAGAGCACAAGTTAGTAACAAAGCACGTGTGGAGGCTTCGATTGTTGAGGGATTTCTTATTGAGGAGATTTCGAACTTTGGTTCTTTATATCTTCCTGATGATGTGCCTACCTCAAGAAACCGCGGCCAACGCTATGCACAAACTAGCACTCCCAACACAAGTACTCTTAGTTTGTTTGAAGACAAGGGATGGAAAATTTGTAGAGGGGAGCCTGGGATATTATCACATGAAGAATACAAGACATCCATGATTTTTATCTTAATAAACATGCCTGAAATGGATGATATTGTGAAGTAAGTTATCTGAATTAGCATTTCTAGTACAACCATGTACAATAAATTAAATTTGGTACTGATGGTTTAAACAAAAAATGTAGACAATTTGAACTTGACCAATGGAGGCATCCTCGACAACCAAGTACAAAAGAACTTGATAAACTTAGGTGGGACAGTGCTGGTTCAGGAAAACTGAACTTCTTGGAGTGGTTCAAAACTTTGGGAAAACACTATACATACTAGCAAATAAAGCACCCTATAGTTTTCAACACCTAATAACTCTATATACATATGCCTTTTTGTAGTGCATAAAGGATGCATCTATTAATAAAGAATTACGCGATCTTTCACGAGGATGTAGCATGAGAGTAAAGTCATATGACATGTATGAAGTTAATGGGTTCAGATTTTGATCAGAGAAATATGAAAACCATAGAGAAGAGGACCTTTCTTCTAGAAATACTGGTTTTCTTGCTCTTTGAGTAGATGATGCAACCAATGAGGAGCTTGAATACTACGGTGTTATTAAGGACATTATAGATCTTAAATTTGATGGTGATGAGGACTTCAGTCTTGTGATGTTTGACTGTCACTGGTTTCATCCAACTAAAGGAGTGAGGCATTTGAATAGATTTGGCTTAGTTGAAGTAGCACCTGCATCAACCAACCCAGCTAATGAGCGTTTTGCTATTGCCATCCAAGTGTGCTTAGTCTATTATATTCCATATGCTTGCACTTCGGTTGCAAGTCTTGTTGATTGGGAAGTTGCTTACAAGGTACCACCTCTAGGCAGTTTGGAAAATCCCACACATGATGACTACACAACAGCAACACCCACTAATGCAGATGTGTTCCAGGAGAATAATTTACAGGCTAATGATTTCATTGTGCAAGTAGGATCACAACTTGACAACTTAACAGTACGTGGTTCAGATGAGGTGGTTGATCCAACCGAACTGTCTCATATTAGCAACCTACATAATTTGGGTGGTGAAAGGATTCAAGAACAAGTTATTGAGGGTGAAGACTATGATGAAGTGATCATTGAGGAAATTGAAGAAGAAGATGATGATTTCTAGCCCATTTTCTATTTATTATTGTTGTTTGTAATTTGGGTGGTTGAATACTTGGCAACAAACACTTACCTATATGCTATTGTTATGTTTTATCGTGATTGTCTAGTTGATTCTAAACTGTTCTTTGCTATCTTTATCTTATTTGTTTCAAGAATCACACGTTACAGGATGAAAATTGGAAGAAAAGCATCTCGACTTGCTGTAGCCATCAAACCAGCGCCTGCTGCTCGAAACACTAGTGCTGCTAATGGCACTTACGATGGGTACGTAAAAGAAGTTTCAGATCTTCCTCCTGCTATTCCAAATAATGAAGACCTTCCAATTATTCGACCCTTTGGCAAGACGTAAGTCTTATTAATTATTATAAGTAGTTTCTTGCTCAGCAATATGTTTTCCTTTTCTAATACTTGTTTTTTGCATTTACTATCTTCTTTATAGGCATTGGAAGGACATTCCCGTTGTTCGAAAGGGTAGGCGACTAGCAAGTGTATTAACATGCCTTTTGAAAAGTAACCATCCAGGTATTTTGGATTATGATGGTGTGAAGGTTATTGCAACGGAGTGGGAGCATTATCATGCGGTGAAGGACACAAATGGTCATTCTGTTACAGACAAAAATGGAGATGCTTTTTGGGTATAAATTATTTAAATTGCTTTTTTTGGTTGATCAAGGTAATTTTCTCTACTTTTAATTAAACCATCCATCAATTCTCATTGCAGCTAAGGTACAAGTATGAAGATGCATACTCAGAGAAGACAAAGCAACATGTTCGAAGATGTTGCAAGTCACTTTTGCCAAGTATATTTTACTATGCAAGAATCCAAGCCATAATTGATCATTTTTGGAAAACTGACAACACTAGCATGAGTGACAAGCTTGCTGGGCAATACTGTTTGGATAGAGCTCAATATTTGGCACAAAGGCAAGGTTGGTTTGGAAAAGAAGCTTGGATTGTTGTAGTTGATGAGTAGTGCAGTGAAGAGTGGATTGCAAAATCCAAGAAATACCGTGCCAATCATTTCAGCTCAAAGTTCAAGCCTCTCAAAGGTGGTTCCAACTCCATGACTACTATAAGTCAAAAAATGGTTATCAACTAAACTTAATAGTTTTCTTTATCATCACTTACCATATGCATAGTTATAAATATCTTACAAGTCCTGAATCTTGTGCAATGTAGACCGAGGAAACGGGCGAAGAAGTTAACCAGATTCAGGCCTGGGTGCATACACACGGAGCAGTGGACAAGAGCACACCTTTAATTCTCAACACACCAGAAGCAACTAAATGTTTGGTATGTGTTTGTTCCCATTCCTACACAAAAAATAGATTAATATTACTATGCGGATGGCATGTGCTGAGAGAGATTTATGTTAGTTTTCATACATGTAATACTGATTCACTATACAATTGCAATGTTTCTTCCTACTTGCATCTAAGTCTGGTTCTAGATAGAAACATCCAAAATTATTTGTCCAATTTGTATGTCAATTATCTGCCCATTTGTGCAATTGTGTAATAGGAGCTTTCATAATTATTTGAAATTCCTGAACATTTGTTTACCTTTCTTTTCTTCTTGAGTAGGCGTTTTACAAAGAAAAGGCTAAAGAGTTAAATGGACAGGACTATGATATTCTAAAAAATGATGTTAGTTCTCAAGCACTTTATGATTGCTCTAATGGGAAGCCACATGGTACATGGTTTCTCTTTAATGGCATTGTCAATGACATCGAGGTCATTTCCGAGGTGAGAGCTATTGGTACATCTTCAGCAGCCTTGAAGCATCATCGATCTAAAGAAATTGAAGATGTGCGTAGAAAGAAGTCTGAGAAGACTAAAAAAGCAGAGGCTTATGCCAACAATCTCTTGTCATGGGGTGTTGGCATGTACGAGCACTACAATGGGATACATAAGTTTCTTCAGGTGCTAGTTATACACTTGATGTTTATCAATTAATTTGCTAGCATTTGAAAGTAACCACTATTTGAATTTTCTTGTTTTGCAGACTTTGGCAACTAACCAAGGTGTGCCTATTAGAAAATACCACCGCCGCCGGTTCCACCTCCTTCTCGTTCACTTTCTCCTCCTGGATCTCCACAACGATCTACTATCTAAGTATGTAATCAATCATCTCAAGCAAAAACCTGGTTTTCTTTTGCAAGTTCTTGAAAATAGCAAAGAACCGCCAGCTTTGTGTGCCCAACAAGAAACAAATCCCAGCTCTTTTCATGTATGTATTTCTCCAACTAATCTCAAATGATACAACTAGTGATGGTCTGTTCGCTGTGATGTTCACATACTTGTGACAATATGCATGCTTCTGTGATGTATGATCGTAGCCTGTGTGGTGCTGGTTCATATGGGATTAATGTTGATTAATGGGGCCGTGTGAGGATGTTGGAGGGATCATAATATATATTTTTATGTCCAGTTGTCCAATTTAAAGTTGTTATGCTACCAAAATTTATATCAGCCTTTGCATGTCTTGGTTCTCAATACTGTAAATAGGAAATTTTGTTTATAACTTTGGTGACTTGATGTTGTAATTCACTAATTTGCATTGCATCAGTCTTGAATGAAGTTCATACTTTATTTGGAAACGAAGATCATGACTTCTTTTGTTATTATGTGTAGAGGAAAACTAATATCTCACAACCTAATTTAGATTCTGGGTTACTAGAGGTGTGAGAAGTACTTAACATTAGCCTTTTTATCCTGGAAAAGTTCATGTTCTTTGTGCACATACCCTAGAACAGTTTCACAGTATGCAAATTACTTCATTAGAAATGAGTCACTATGGCACCTTGATACCTAACTTATAATTCATATTTAATTTCCTATACTAATTTCTTTTTGTCATGTTCTTGCCTTTAAAGATTTGTGAATCTTACTTTTCAGGAACATGGTGTTGCCTCAAGTGTTCCTACTGCAAGTGTCCCCGCTGTAGACGATGATGGGATGTTTGGGGGATTTTCAGTCAATCTAGAGCTGGCGCACTGAGCCTATCACTATTGAGCAGCCAGTTGGTTCCTTGATGTTCTTGGATGTATAGTGCGTGGAGTACATTTTGGTGCATGTATAGGAAACTATAGTTGACCTACATCAGTCTATACATGCTAATTGAGATGCTGAATCAATTAGATGTAGCAAACTCTAGCTAGCAAGCCAATGTTTTGTCAAAGTGTGATGGCTGGTGATGGCTGGTGGATGTCTTGGCATCTACTGTATGCATGTGACAAGTTATATCTAGATGTATATAGTAATTATTTAACATTATTTTCATTTCATAATTATTGATCCATTTTGAATTACTTTGATTATTGCCATTATGAATTCAAATTCAAATTACATGTTTGGAATGCCACATATGCGACTGGTGTTTCACTATAATATGTACCTCTAGGGAAAGTATGGTGATGTGATGCAGAAGGGTCCCACAATCTTTCCCTAGAGCTTGGATGTAGGTAAACAATTTAGCCATGTGGGATGCAACATCCATATGTAGATCTTTCCCTAGGCTTGTGCCCCCAGGTAAAGAAAATCTCCCTATAGCTTGTTGGGTGCACCCTAGGGAAAGAGCTCTTTCCCGACTATACTATACCTACGGTTCTTTACCTAGGGAAAGCCCAAGGTAAAGTATTTCCCTATGGTTTTTCCTATTTCACCTAGGGTATATGGCTCTAGGTAAAATATATATTTCTAGAAGTGTTTGGTCAAGTAGTCTAATCACCCCCCCCTCTAGGCATACTTTCGATCCTACAAGTGGTATCAGAGCTTCGGTCTCCATTTGTCTTGATTTACATAGCTTTGGTGATCATAGGCTTGGTTTCACAACCTAGGAGAGTCTGGCGTCTAGCGAGGGAAATTACCACCTAGAGGTCCTTACTTTGATGGTACTAATTTTGCTAGTTGGAAGCATAATATGAAAATGCATATTCTTGGACATAACCCCGCCGTTTGGGATATTGTGTGTATTTGTTTGCAAGGTGAATTCTTCAATGGGAGACAACTAAATCGTGAAGCAACTATGGAAGAATTGAAGATGCTACAATACAACGCTCAAGATTGTGATATCCTCTTCAATGGATTGTGCCCCGAAAACTTCAACAAAATCAGCCGTCTTGAGGACCATGGACAGAGTGATTGGCAGACCATATATGGTTAGATATTATGAGGATGAAGAGGAAGAGCCCAATGCACGTCCTGCCAAGACCCAGAAGCTGATGGGGGATGCCATCAAGTCAGGGGCTGCTCCATCAATTCCCAAGACTGCCCCCAAGGCTGTTGCTGCTGCTCAAGCTTCTAAGCCTGCAACACCCAAAAGATCAACAAGGAACATACTAGCTTCTAAGAAGAACAAGGCCCCAGTGCCTGAAGTAGTAGAAGAAGAAGATGCCCCAAGTTCTCAGAAAGCTGAAGCCCAAGATACCATACCATGATGATACACATCCAGTGGCTGAAAACATGAAGTTAAGGAAGGATGCGGGTCTCAGGCTATGGAGGCAGACAAACCCATATGCCACCAGGAGGAGGACTGCTGTGGATTACAGGTTCCACACAAAGGAGCAGCAGTACTTCTATGAGACATTGCTCCTGGACAAGAAGCCCATAGTAAGTGATATGAGATGGGTTGATTGGGAGTACATTAACAAAAATGCAGACAACTTCCCAGGAGTTCATGACACCTTCAGACTGACTAGAGTTGACAAGTTAGTTGGTCAGAAGCTCACCAAGTAGAATGATGAGATGGTGATGTAGTTCTACTCCACAACACATTTTTACCCAGATGGTAAAATTGTCTAGATGACTGAGGGTACAAGGTACCAATCTTCTATTGCTAAGTGGGCCCTGCTTATCAATTACCCTAAAGAGCAAGAGGATGACATAGATGTGTATGCCAAGCCCAGGAAAGGACACAACTCCATGGCACACATGTACAAGGAGATTCCTAATGCTGCCTTGGATACTCACAAGTTTGGCTGAGTGTACTATCTGTTCTCTGGGCTGCCCATAATCAACACTATCCTCAGGCACATATTGTTGCCCAAGTTTGGAGATGATAGGATGATCAGAGGGCACTCAAGCAATTTGCTGCATATGTTTGATGTGCCAGAGAAGTTCAAGGTGATGACCTTTATAGTTGAAACAATCAAGAGGACTGCTGCTAATCAGAAGAGATCATGTGGCTATGCTCCACACATTCATATGCTCATCAACTCCAAGATGGGCAAAGGCATATATCTCTTGGACAAGGAGCACCTTCCCCTTTGAGTCTGAAGACAATGAGGTTGTCATGGATGCTACACATCCTACATCTGTAGAGGCTTAGGAGAAGAGGGAAAAATCTAAAGCAGAGAAGGCAGCACAATCTTCACAAGTTTTAGATGCTTCAACTGTTCACCTCAAGACCAAGCAAGATCAGCTTAGCTACCTGCTTGAGGCCACTATAAGAACTGGGAAAGGATTGGCAACCCCGACTCAAAATCAAGAGAGTCTTGAGAGGATCATCGAGACTAAGTTTTATGATCTAGACTTGAAGGTCACAGAGATCCAGACTATAGTGAGCAGCTCCAGGAAGAAGCAGAAGAGAGAAGAGGGAGAGCTACCACTGAAGACTTTCAGAGAGTGCCAAGGGCTCAAAGGTCTACAACTATGCCAGCCAGTGACACAAGGGCTACTACTTCAGCACCAGCAGCTACAGCCTCTCTTGTTCCTCCAATTCCTAATTCCCAGCTCCACAGACCTCTTCAGATGCATTTGTTGCAGGACTCCTCTCCACGCCACTTTCGCATACCAGAGCTCCCGAAGATCGTGCTTAGAGAGCCACATAGCACTATGCATTTTCAAGCTTTTTGGTAACTTGTTGCCAAAGGGGGAGAAAGTGTATAGATCATAGGCTTCGAGAGAGAGGGAGGGAGAGTATTTTGCTTCTTTTGCCTCTCTTGCTACTTTATTTGCTTACTTGTTTGGTTGATACACTATTTTTGCTTGTGTGTGAGATACTTTTATGATCATGTTTGATCATATTATGCTTTAATGTGTGTGCTTGAATGATGATATTCTATCTCTCATGTATGATCATTCACATCTTGCTTTGGTGATGATTGCATATTTGATATTCTATCATTTTGAACGCTCCACCAAGATGTATGTGACATGGAAGAGTAACCCATGATCCTAATCTATTGTACATTTGCATTCAAAAGAAAATTTTAAATAATGCACAAATTTAGGGGGAGCTCTTGCTTATCAAATACTTCTCAAAGCGATGATGTACTTCATTTATGTTATCATTTGTTGACAGCTTTGATCTATATGTTGTTATCAATTACCAAAAAGGGAGAGATTGAAAGTGTAACTAATCCCCGGGTGGTTTTGGTTATTCATAACAACATATAGCTCATTGAACTAATATCCATTCAAGATTAATGTTTCAGAAAGTTCAATGATTGGTATGGCATGGACTAGACATGTGGACCCCTCAAAATGCTAAAGAGACATATTGCAAAAGCTCAAGACTCTTCATTTTCATTTTAGTGATACAAGATCACATTGAGTCCATAGGAAAAGCCAATACTATTAGAAGGGGATGATGTGTTGCTTAATGGCTTGCTTGCTCAAAATGCTTAGTGATATCCTCCAAAAGCCCTCAACCACTTTATCATTTCCACATATGTCCTAAACCTAAAGTCAAACTCGACTCCACCGATTTGATCTATCCGGTGCCACCGATTTCACTCGACATAGCCATAGCCAGAAACCCTAATCAGTTCGGTCTCACCGATAGTGATCTTGGTCTCACTGAGATTGGATTGCAAACTCCCGTTTTGCCTTCGTAAAGTTTCGGTCTAACCAAGATGAGCGATCGGTCCCATCGAGTTCACAATGCAAACTCTTTGTTTCCTTTTCGCAAAGTTTCGGTCTGACCGAAATGAGCGATCGGTCCTACCAAGTCTGCTGGACCAAGTCTCCTTTTGCTTATTACTGAAATCGGTCTCACCGAGTTCGTGTGATCGGTCTCACTGAGATGAGGTTTTGCCCTAACCCTAGTGCATCGGTCCGACCGAGTTGATATTGTTGGTCCCACTGAAAAGCCTAACGTTCACATTTTGAACCAGGTGGGTCCCATTGGGTTTCACTATTTGGTCCCACCAAGTTTGGTAAATTGTGTGTAACAGTTAGATTTTGTGTGGAGACTATATATACCCCTCCACCCCCTTCTCCATTCGAGAGAGAGCCATCATAATATGCCTACACTTCCATTACTCATTTTCTGAGAGAGAACCTCCTACTCATGTGTTGAGACCAAGACATTCCAATCCTACCACTAGAATCTTGATCTCTAGCCTTCCCCAAGTTGCTTTCCACTAAAATCATCTTTCCACCATATCCAAATATATGAGTGAGAGATGAGTGTTCGGGAGACTATCATTTGAAGCACAACAACAAGGAGTTCATCATAAACACACCATCTATTACCTTTTGGAGAGTGGTGTCTCCTAGATTGGTTAGGTGTCACTTGGGAGCCTCCGTAATGATTGTGGAGTTGAACCAAGAAGTTTGTAAGGGCAAGGAGATTGCCTACTTTGTGAAGATCTACACAAGTGATGCAAGTCCTTCGTGGGAGATGGCCATTGTGGGATAGACAAGGTTGCTTCTTCGTGGTCCTTACGTGGGTGGAGCCCTCCGTGGAGTCGCGCAACCGTTACCCTTTGTCGATGTATGATAGCACCACCTATCAGAACCATGCCAAAAATCTCTGTGTCTACATTGTGTTTGCTCCCTCTAAACTCCTCCCCTTTAACTTCATATGCAATGATTTACATTCTGGTGCTATACTCTTAGAATTGCATGTGTAGGTTGATTGCTTTACTTGTGTTGAGTTCCTAAAATCGGCCAAGACTTAAAATTGGGAAAAGGCTAGATTTTTATTTGGTCAAGTAGTCTAATCACCCCCCCTCTAGACATACTTTCGATCCTACAAGTGGTATCAGAGCTTTGGTCTCCATTTGCCTTGATTTACATAGCTTTTGTGATCATAGCCTTAGTTTCACAACCTAGGGGAGTATGGCATCTAGCGAGGGAAATTACCACCGTAGAGGTCCTTACACTACTAGGGAAAAGCTTATACACAGGATCTTACCAGCAGCGAGTTTTAAATTAAGGCGCTACTGCTACTTACTAGTAGCGCGCTATATTGACCCGCGCTACTAGTTAATATTACTCGTAGCGCATGGATAAAAAACACACGCTACTAGTAAATATCCCCAATTGTGTTCTGCGGATATGTCATAGTAGTAGCGTGGGTTTGCTGGGCCGCGCTAGTAATAGAAAAGTAGTTGTAGCGCTGGTCACGAAAAGCGCTACAACTAACCTAGGCCAACCAGCCTAGCGAGACAACCAACCTAGCCTAGCGAACAACCACCATTGCTAGTTCTCTCATTTTCTCCTCTTCCCCCCGCGAACACTCGCCGTCGCCACCAACGCCGGGCGATTCCGACTACTTCTGGCGGCCGTTACCGGAACTGCACACCCACGAGCTCTCACGACGGTTCTTCCTTCCCTCCGACCGATCCGCTCCTCGTGGCGGCAAGCGCTCGCGCGCGACCCCTTCCTGTGGCTAGGGTTTCGGCTGCCTCCAACTCCGGTCCGGTGCGATCTCCTCTCCCCTTGATTCATGCCCTCTCCTCTCCCCTTCTTTCTTCTCTACTAACCCCCTCACTTATTTCTTCGGTTCGGTGCAGCAACCGCCCTCCTCCATGGACGAGGACGACCACCATGGCACGCACGTGGTCGAGTTCGCCATCGCCTACTCCGGTGCGGTGCTGAACCAAGGACCTCCGCCTCAACAGATCCTAGCTTGGGTAAGCACCCCCATCCCCGTGGCCGTTTCACTTTCTTCCTCTGCCCCTCTTCTATATTCTTCCATGAATCCTCTGGTTTCAGTTAATTAGCAGCACACACAAAGGCGTAGGAGCGTTACTGCTTGTATAAAACTAAATCTCTGTAATGTTTTTTGTTATGTTTCCATGGCTACCAAAGAGTGTTTGTGTCTTCTGTTTCTCAATATGATATGCTCACAAGTTTGTTGATACGTGCAGATTGGTGGTCTCTGACTTTGCAACAGATGTTATTGTGCATATCGATGAAGTCAGATTCTACTTGCACAAGGTCAGTGTGATAGTATTTTCAGCAATTTTTTCTAAGGTCAACACTAAGCATTTATATTTGCTTCTACAAATAACGGCAATGGTGGTGGAAGTAGATATGTGTTACATCCTGCAGCATGTAGTTCTTCAGACACAGAATGTTCAACTGTCGGGGTCTCTTTGTCATGCCATCAAGATTAGTAACATCATCAACATTTATGCTTCACGTCTGATTGCTGTTGGGCCGTCTCTTTCCAATCTACCGGACCCTGTTTCACACACAAAATATTTTCACTGGCAAGTTGATTATCAACACCACCTTAACATATTTGTGATGGCCTAATAGACTGCCTTCGGCAACCTAACCAAACAAATCGAAGAATCATCAATTACATTTATGTTACCATTCTTCAAACTAAAAAAACCTTATAGCAACCATATGCCGCTTTGGTGTTACCACCATCCAAATTTTGTTCTTCAGATATGCAAAATTATTCATTGTTCATCGGTTGCTTAGGGGAACATGGTTACCTTGGTGAGTCATCTCTAGTGAATTAGGTGTTGAAAATGTTTTCTTATGTATGTTTCAGTGGGAAGTCCGATCATTTGCTGCTCAAAATCTGACAAATCGGAGGAGGAATGCGCGAGAAGCAATTCTATCATCAATGGCAAGGTTGGTCGTGTATTCCTATTCTTTGAGTTTTCTCTATTTCAACCATACAATTCATCTAGCATACGGTATCGTCGTTGCAACCTTTCAATTTGGTAATTTGGAAGTAGTTTACAGTTACTGTATTGTGAGTGTGTGACCTGAAAATAAGGTAGCAAATTACTATAGATACTACTTCAAAACCATGTACTCCTACTCACTCGTTCTGTGTGTCATGTGTACTACCAACTTACTGATGTTTCTTTAATTCCCACAGTCTACAAAATTCATGCTTGCTACTGTATGTTTGTGCCCCTAGCTTGCATGCTGATGTTGTATGTGCATGGTGGTGGCCTCCTTCCTGTTGTTATTTGCTCCATATTGAGAATTGTTTTGTAAAAGATATTGAGATGGACGCAGTTAGGAGATGATGCTAGCAAGTTCAAACTCTCTTGAATGGATAGATCATAGTGCAGTTAGGAGAAGTGATGTTATATATGAATATGTTGTATGCAAGTTAAGTGTGTATTAGAAAAAGTTCAGCATTAAATTATATAGCAAATTCACTACACGGGGATTTGGCAAGCAGTTTTGTAAAAAAGTTTATGGCGATTTGCTCCGACATGATTTTGCGTGTGTATTTTGGCAGCTCAACAAGATGAACCATACAGGCGAGGAACCTCCCAGGCGCAACAACTCCTCCGTCCAAGTTGAGCGCTAGGGAAAGTGGTCTGTTTAGGTTGATGGAAAGCTAGGGAAAGTACCCACCTTTCAATGATAGTTGTGTGCGTATGATATGGGATGTCGTGATTTCTTCATGTTCAGATGTTCACTATTGTATCTATGAATGCTTCAAGTGTTAAAGATGGTTTTGTGACCTGAGCTTATTTTTCATTAGACGTGTCTCTGATGGAAGCAACTGCATCTAACTTTTATTTTTTTAATTCGCAATTACTTAGTAATAGCGTGGGAAACAACAACTCGCTACTAGTATTTAGGATAGCAGTAGCGCACAGGAGAAGCGCGCTATAGCTATTAGCAGCAGCAAGCTTCCGTTAAGCGCGTTGCTGCTACACTTGTGTAGCAGTAGCGCTGGTGAGCATGCGCTACTGCTACGTGTTAGCTGTAGCGCCTTATTAGTAGCGCCGGTCCCCGCGCTACTGATACACCTAAAACCCGCGCTGCTGCTAGCCTTTTCCCTAGTAGTGTTACTTTGATGGTAGTAATTTTGCTAGTTGGAAGCATAAGATGAAAATGCATATTCTTGGACATAACCCCGTCATTTGGGCTATTGTTTGTATTGGTTTGCAAGGTGAATTCTTCGATGGGAGAGAACCAAATCGTGAAGCAACCGTAGAAGAATTGAAGATGCTGCAATACAACGCTCAAGCTTGCGATATCCTCTTCAATGGATTGTGCCCCTAAGAATTCAACAAAATCATCCGGCTTGAGAATGCAAAGGAAATTTGGGATAATTTGATTGATATGTATGAGGTACCGAGTCCGTCAAGGAATCCAAGTTGGATGTGCTTCAAAGTCAGCTTGACAAGTTCAAAATGAAGGATGGTGAAGGTGTCGCTGAAATGTACTCTAGGCTTGCTCTCATCACAAATGAGATTGTCGGATTAGGAAGTGAAGAGATGACTAACAGAATCATCATCAAGTAGATCCTAAGAGACTTGGATGGAAAATTTGATACCGTGTGCACATTGATCCAAATGATGCCCAATTACAAAGATCTCAAGCCTACGGAAGTCATTGGAAGAATTGTTGCTCATGAGATGTCACTCAAGGATAAGGAAGAGCTTCACAACAAGTCTAATGGTGCTGATAAAGCCTCATTTGATGCTCCTTCCACATCAAGTGAAAAACAAGTCTTCAATGAAGAATTGAGCTTAATGGTGAATAACTCCAACAAATTCTACAATAGTAGAAGTAAAGAGAGAAGCTCCAAGTCAAGATCCTACCATGACAAAAGATCTCCTCGTCGTGATCATAATTGCTACAATTGTGGTAGACCCGGACACTATTCCAATGAGTGTACGGCTCCCTACAAAATAAAAGAAGACTCACCGAAAAGGAGAAGTAGAAGAGAAGAATCACCTCCAAGAGAGAGAAGGATTAGAGATGATTGCTATGAAAGAAGACCCTATCGCAGAAGTAAGGATTCGGAAAGGAAGGATAAGTCATCAAGGAGCTATACAAATCGAAGACATCAAGCTCATGTTGGAATGGGTATCTGGTTCTAACTCCGACCACCAATCCGAGAGAAGTTATCACTTCGACTCCGAATATACTGAAGATGAAGGTGTTGCCGGTTGTTGACACTAGATTTTGGCATGGTCAAGAACTTATTTAAGATTGCCCCAAATGGAGAAGTGATCTACATGAAAGAGTTCCGTATTGTTGATATGAACACCTTTGAATTTCACGTCATCACTGTCCGATTTCATCTTGAAGGCCAAAACTATGCTCAAAGTACTAAGAACTTATATTCAGAGTAGAGTTTGGCTGATTAAGCCCCCAAGATGACCTCAAATGGAAAAACTTTCTACATGAATTGTCTTCATCTCATCGAACGGTCGATCTTGATATAAAAATTGTCTCAATCCGATATTGTATGCAAAAGTTAGAGCCATTCAAATGCAGCCCTTCCAGGAGGCTACATATGGCGCGCCCCACCAGACATGATGTCTGATGGGTAGCGCCACCACTTGGATGTCTTGCGCGAGCGATTCGGCCTAGAAGATGGCCTTGAATAGAAAAATGTTCAACATAATAGTTGTTCATCTCGTCAAAACGGTTAAATTTGTTTTCAGGTACATTTTCATTCGAGGTTGTTTGTCGCATGTTAGAGTCAAAAATTGAACTAATGTCCCAGACTTACCTAAATCCGAGCTCGGTTAATTTCGGAAAGATTTGGACGTGATTTGTAGTCCTTTTCTTGTACGGGAAGCCCATCCACCTCTTATAATTACAAGAGTTGACGGGCGATTAAACAACACACAATCAAACAAACACATCTACTACTTATTCGTGTTCATCTATCCCCCACCATTATATCTTTATTCTTGTTCTTCGTCGTTCTTCAGCAATGGAGGGCAGCGAATCCACGAAGCTCTAGGGGCGGTCAAGTCGACCTAGGGAAGCCCATAGCCTCCGCATGCCCAGACGGGGTCCCTCCCAGGCATGTAGGATTTCGGGTCTACAAAAGCGCCCGCCGGATTGCTTGCGTATCGGGCTTCCGTACGGGTCTCCTTCGACGTGAGCTACGGTGCATCACCCTCGGCGTTGGAGGTACACGGTGACGTGTTCATGTGCGAACACATTTTTGGCGACTCCAATGGGGACAAAGCTTTGAATGGTCTCCAGCCCATTGTTGCTACAAAGAGATCATCATCTAGGGTCTGCAATCTACAAAGGTAATATGAATACCCAATTCCCTACTGTAGATACAAATAATTCATATGGTGTTACTAGATCATTCAGTGAGTATATTATATCGGCCAACCCTAGTTTCAATCATGCAATCTAAAAGCACTGGGGGAAATCATATCCGGAGTGGGATGTAATTGAGAACAAACTTAAAGCCAATTTTGTCGCTCGCCGCCAGAGACAAACAGAAAAAGAATTGGCTCAAATAAAAGAAGCATTGTCAATTGGTGGAACCGGTGAAAATAATGATGATTCAGAAACTAAAAGTGCTTCGGTTGAAAAAGCCGAATCAAGTAGTATATATTTCGAATCCATCAAATCCAGCAAGGCAAGCATCACTAAGAAAGGGCATGGCAGGCATAGGAAAACAACGGTGCTTGATTTTTCTGAAGTTAATGGAACCTACTTCCTACCCTACGAGTTTCGTGCCATAGAAATTGACAAGCCTCAAGAACAAGAGCAAGTAGCCGAACAAAGTTCGCCTGACAAGGATCTTCAAAGTAATGATGCACGGAATCAAGAGAAAGATGATGATAAGGTGTTGGGGAGCCCTCCAAAGATGGAGCAAGATATTGTTCCAGTCACACCACCATCATGCTCTCCTAGCATATTTGAAGATGTATGCCTACCAAGTAATTTTCCTACTTTTAGATTTGGTCACAACTTCATAGTTGATGCATCTGTTAGAAAAATCCTCATAAGTAATTTTGAAAGACCAATGACGAAGGGTAATTTACTTGTTAGCAATAAAGTTGTTATTGAGCATATCAGTCAACCCATTGCGCCATTCATAAAGACCGATATTGAGTTATTGTTGCGGCCAAGGCTTTCCCTATTGCTTTATTTAAAGTTCATATTTAACTGGGTAGCTTTGCTTATTTATTACTAGGCTTACATTTGGTCTCCATTGAGACATATATGCTCTAACTATTTACGTTTCAGAAATTTAAAGCCAAGGTTAAATTCTTTTTTGAAAACCGATGCTATTATGATATCTTATTGAAAGACATCGGATATAGATTGCAAAACACATTGCATAGTCGAATGGGGAGATTCCAAATCTGAACCATTTATTTGCTTACCTCCAAAGGCATTCTCACAGCAAGACTGGCTAAACAATAAGAAGTATACATTCAATTCAAGCATGTGTGATCAAATATTTGATTTGTTACTGAAAGATAATTACATTAGAATTTTTTATCACCATGTCAAGCCATCAATCTAGGGAAGAATGTATTGTAAGTTGCATGATTCCAAGCATAATTTTGAGGATTGCAACATGTTTTGTCAAATAGTTAAATCGGCCATTGGAAAAGGATGATTCAAATTTGTTGAAACACCAAGAGATGACTAGTCTATTCCAATTGGTCCTGATGGCAAAAAGTTTTTGCATCGGCTGCTTCAAGCCGATCCATTTAAAGAGAAGGTAAAAGCTGCATGTGATGGGATCAAGCTTTCAAGTAAAGAAGTCGTTGAAGAGCATAATGAACATAATCTTGAGGGCGAGATTTCCATCGTGGCTACAATGAAGATGCCAAGGACTGGGGGGCAACAAGCAAATCCAACGATCAATGAAAACAAACCAAAAGAAAACAAAGGCCGAAATAAGCGCAAGTGTAAGAGATCAAAAATCACCTTCGCTGAACTACTGGATAAATATCAAAAGAAGAGTGAAGAGAAGAATGCTCATCAGCAAAATCATGCAAAGAAACCAAATTCACCCCCAAGGCGTAAATATGAGGATCAGTATTGGCAAAGTGAGAATTTTAGTGCAACATATTCATATCCTTATTTTGGGTCGCCAATGCCAATGTCGTGGATGCCTCCCCATGCTCATTTAAATCCATATTCATCATGGGACATGTATGATACAAGGGGACATTCACCATCTTATTTTAGTCCATCTCACTAATATTATGTAGCTCCAAGAAGATCAACATTTGAACAATCACATGTTTAAGACCGTTTCAATCATAAGGAGTCGGTCCAGAGCTCAAGGAAGAAGAAAGAGGTGGTCAAGCAAGTTTACCGTATGTGAAGAGATGGTCATAAGAGTGCAACTTCAGATTTGATGTCAAAAGAAGAAGAGATAGTTAAAGTGTTAATATTGGATACTAAAGGCAATGAGATGAAGCAATCAATTATTGAGAGTCAAAGTGCCAAATCTGAAGAAAAGAAGTTGAGAGTGCACAAGGCCAAAAAGGAATTGCCATTGGTCAAAACAGAATCACCGCCGAGATGCCCACTCGGCTTATCGTATTGGCAAAAGATGGAATTACAAAATCTTAGTGCGCAAGAGCTGGGAAAGAAGAACATGGCATGGATTCCCAAGAGGACCAATCAGAACAAAAATGATGTGCATGCTTCTATTGCAACAAGTACAATAAAAGTGAAGAAAGAGGAGGATGGAAGTAACAAACAATTAAGCCGAAGGTGTGCATCACAACATCAAAATTTTCGGTTAGCACATCATCCATTTCTTCAACCACGCCATTGATGCCTTTGCCATGGAATTCATCCCTAGGTATGATCAATTACCCTCCATGGATTTATTTTGATCCATGGATGGAACCTATTTTTCTATATCATGAGAGGGTATTACCAAATCAATATACATTTGTTTAGTTACATTTTTGTAGCTAATACAAAGGGGCCAAAATATTTTATTGCTATTTCATTTGTTTATTTCGGCTATACATACTTTGGTGGGTGAATACTACATGGACCTCATGGTAATGGCTGAGATTTATCTATCACCCTAAGAATATGTCAAAGCATGGCCAGTGTAGTATCCTAACATCGTCCTTAGTTCAATTGGAGACCGAAACAAGGTACATGTTCATTGATATTACCATTGTCTTTCTAGTACTATGGAGAATATTTCAATGGTTAAATTCGTAACAATGGCCAAGGTGTTGGTGTTGTTTATATATCTCCTTATGGTGTTATTTTGTGAAGCCTCATGCTGCTTAAACTATTTTTTGCACAATAATCAAAGCCAAATATGCAATGTTATTCGGTTTGGAGCTTTTTGTTGCCATAGGTGCTACACAAATTGAGGCTTTTGGTGATTCATTATGTAAAGAGCAACAAATATCCAAGGGTTATCAATATTTTGACGAATCACTTTTAAATTATCTTGAGGTGTGTCTAGATGTAAATTTTACCTTGGGTTGCTTTAATACTGCTCATATATCTAGAGATGACAATTGTAGAGCAAATGAGTCGGCACAGCAAGCATCTGGCTACTATGTTGATCATGGTGTATTGCATATATCTATTAGTAGCCGATGCTTATTCTTGCCAACGTAGGTAAGGCTGAACCAAAACTCACTGCTTCGGCTACTAATGAAATTTTTATGCTGGCGAAAGCAAGGATTCGAGAAAGTTCATTGTTGATTATCTACAAGATCCTAGGAGAAGGGTGGACAATATGGTTGATGGATGGTTTTGACATGCATATCTATGGAACTTTATAATCAGATTAATGAAGTTGAGAAAGATTCACCCAAGCTTGCATCAAAATATTCACACAAGCAATGGCTGATATAAATTTATCTTCCTAAGAACATCCAAAATGGCAGAAGGAGTTTTGACATCGTCCTTAGAGCAAGCTATGTGCAAGTTATTTTTTGGTACACAAGCTTTGCCAAAAAACAGGGAGGCATGTGTTGACACCAGATTTTAGAACGGTCAAGAACTTATTTAAGATGGCCTCAAATGGAGAAGTGATCTACATAAAAGAATTACGTATTTTTGATATGAACATCTTTGAAGTTCGGTTCATCGCCGTCTGATTTCATCTCGAAGGCCGAAACTATGCTCAAAGTATTAAGATCTTAAATTAAGAGTACAATTTGGCTGATTAAGCCCCCAAGACGATCTCAAATGGAAAAACTTTCTACATGAATTGTCTTCGTCTCATTGAAATGGTCCATTTTTATATAAAAATCATCTCAATCTGAGACCATATGCAAAAGTTATAGCCATTCAAATGCAACCCTGCTAGGAGCCTACATATGGCGCGCCCCACCACACATGATGTCTGATGGGTAGCGCTACCACTCGGCTGCCTTGCGCGAGCGATTCGGCCAAGAATATTGCCTCGAATCGAAGAATGATGAACATGAAAGTTGTTCGTATCGTCGAAACAGTGAAATTTGCTTTTGGGCACATCTTCATCCGAGGTCGTTTGTGGCTTGTGAGAGTCAAAACCGAACTACCTTACCTAAATCCGAGTTCGATTAATTTTGGAAAGATTTGGACGTGATTTGGAGTCCTTTTCTAGTACGGGAAGTCCATCTTCATTTTATATTGACAAGAGGTGATAGTCGATTGAACAACACACAATCGAACAAACACATCTACTACTTTTTCGTGTTCATCTATCTCGTACCCTTCTATCTTTCTTCTCGTTCTTCGTCGTTCTTCAGCAATGGAGTGCTGCGAATCCATGAAGCTCCAGGGCGGTTAGGTCGACCTAGGGCAGCCCATAGGCTCCGCGTGCCCATACGGGGTCCCTCCCGAGCTTGTAGGGTTTTGGATCTACAAAAGCGCCTGCCGGATTGCTTGTGTACCGCGCTTCCGGACGGGTCTCCTTCAACGTGAGATGCAGTGCATCACCCTCGGTGTTGGAGGTACACGGCGACATGTTCGTGCGCGAACACCGGACTTGCACTTGTGTCAACCAACTCCTATGACATATTTGACTCACCAAATGAAGGAACTGGTAGATGCTTCAAGGGTAAAGGCCCCAAGGTATCACACCCCAAGTATATTGATTTTCAATAGTGATGAAGATGATTTGCTTGGTGATGATGACTTACTTGTTGACAATGCTAGTGATGAAAACTATGATGAAATTGTTATTAATCGTGCTAACCAAGATGAAATGAATGACAATGATAAGAAGGAGATTGAGCATCTAACTAAAGAACTAAACACTCTTAAGTTAGCTCATGAAACTACTTTAGAAGACCATCAAGAAATTTTAAAAACTCATGAGAAGCTACACTTCGAGAAGCTCAACCTAGAGCAAGAGCATAGGTTCTAAAAGGCAATCAATGATGATCTTCAGAAGAAAAGTTCTTCTTACATTGCCAAGCGTTTACTCTTATCTACTTACATGCCACATGTAAAATCTAGCAACAAGAGTAAGAAAGATTCTTCTTCTAGTAGTAACAATAATCATGCTAAATCCAATGTTTTTGCTTCTGGTAGTTCTCCTGATTCCACTAATGATTCTCTTAGCCAGGTTACACTTGAGCAAGAAAATAGCTTACTGAAGGGAATTATAGAGAAAGGTTTTTACAAGAGCCTTGCCGGAAGTAAGCAATTTGAGGAAATTGTACGCAAGCAAGAAAGGCACCGGAAGAATCAAGGTGTTGGTTTTGAACGAAAGTTCAATGCCAATGGAATTGAGTGGGAAGAAGATCAATACCCCAAGACGATGTTTGTTCCTCAACGAGAGAAGTATGATCCTATTTCCTTCAAGGGGACACAAGCTCAAGATGATCTTCCACCACAAGACCACAAGTTATATGGCAAGGACAAGCTTCTTGAGGAGATTGATGCATTTGAAGAAGCTCCAAAGGCCTTGGTTAAGTGGGTTCCCAAGACTCCTTTCAGTTCTACTTCATCAAGTACATCTACAATCCCAAGGATTCCCATCAAGTTGATGTGGATCCCGAAGAAGAAGGACTGGAGAGTTCTTGAGGGTGACTCCGCCAACATACTTCACTCATATTCATATTGGCAAAGAAAAGTGCAATCAACTTCCACATCTTGCACTATTTCAAGGAGTCACAAACCCTCTTGTTAGTAATTCAAGGGACAAGGTAACCTAATGCTTTCATGGACATCATGTGTGTACTTCACTCTATGTCCACGGATATACTTGTTTGTTCCTTATGGGACTAACCCATGTAGGTATTGAAAGTGCAACTCACTCCAATGGATTGCTCCAAATGATCTACATCAACATTGAGCATCCACATCTTCAACATCTACACGAAGTCATCATCGACAAAACCCAAGGTTAGTCCATCCCTCTAAAAGGGGATATCACATCTAGGGGGAGCTTTACTCTAAGAATTGATCTAAAGCATCTCTAATGGTGTGAACACAACAATGCTTTATGTAAAAGTGGTAACCCCACTTGTGCTTAAACGATGAGTATGACCTGTGATTAAATGTTCTCATTTGACTCCTAAGTCAATATACTCATATATAGATGACCTAGTCATCGCCAATTGCTTGATAGATGCTAGAGTGTTTGTGCAGGCTTTGCCACATATTTCATTTGCTATCTTATTGTGTGAGCATATTGGTTGCATAATTTTCTTCATTCGAGGACATCCATTTGTTTCTTTGATTGTTTGGCTTTTTTATTTTTGCCAAATGGATGGACAAGAATGCCTAAGTACAACCTCTAGCTATATATGCTTTTCTCATCTCAAACTCTATTCATGCTGCATCACAAAGTTTGATCAGGTCAGATTCGAACCCTCTGGGTGAGGAGCACTCGGAGCCACCGATTCGTCATAGACTTAAATTTCCAAAACCTCTTAATGCATTTTGGTCTGACTGACTCATCCCTTTTGGTCATACCTAGTTCATTGAGTTGATCTAGGTTTTAATCTCGATGCAACCGATTTGAACATTTCGGTCTCACCGAGTTGCAATAACTGCTTGCAATTCTGCATCTCGGTGCCACCGAGTTGTTCAACTCGGTCACACCGAGAGGGTCTGGATATATATACCCACGGGCCAAATTTTGGAAATTTCTCCGAAACCCTTCGCCCGCGCCTATCCAGCTCTGCCAACTTGAGGTCTCCGGATCTTCTCCACTGTCGCCAGCGACCTCCTGCTGCTAGTCTCCCCCACCGTCAGGGGAAATCTTCGCCGTCGTTGTCACCGTAGCGAGTTCACCACCAAGTTAGGGTATGAACTCGATCCTTTGTGCAATCTTTTCCTCTGATTCTTGCACTAAGTTCAATGCCATGATTCTTGCCACTTTTGAGATACTTCTATCCAATCAAAACCTCCTATAGATTAGTTTTGATCTGAAACCTTAGGGTTATGTTTCCGCCGAACTCATCTCAGACCGACCGATTTGGAGAATTCGGTCTCACCGATTTGGCCCAGGCCATTGCACTTGGATTTTTCGGTCTCACCGAAACATACAAATCGATGTGACCGAGTTCATTTCTTAGTGAAACCCTAGCAATATCGGAGCCACCAAACTGTGTCTCGGTCTGACCAATCTCACATGTTTAGACTGTAAAAGTTGCATCGGTGTCACCGAGTTTAATATATCGGTAGCTCCGGAATGCTTTCTGTAGAAAACTAAAACTAAGTTTTTTGACTCATTTGTTTTGCAAAATCTGTGCACTTTGTGATGCTTAGCCACTCTGTCTCAACTATAACTACTGCAGGATGCTGCTAACGCGACACTACGATCAGAGACCCTTCGATGAAACTGTGTGCGAAGCAATAATCGCAAACAGTGGTGTCAAAAACCGTCAAAAAAGGTGCAAAACATTTGCGATGGCGGAGACATCAAACACGGTTCAGATTTTGGTTATGTGTGCGATGCTGGCCATACGATTGATCTAGCAGAACTGTTTGCGATGAGGAAGAACAACAGAAATGGGCAGCCATATTAATGTGTGTGCGATATACGACATACATTTCCCTCCGACGAACTGTGTGCTATTAGGGAATAAAATAGAAATGGTCAGCCAGATCAAGGTATGTGTGATATACGGCATACGGTTCACTTGGACAAACTATTTCCGATTAGGCAAAAGAACGGAAACGAATCATCTTAACAAGATGTGTGTGATATGCGACATTTGCGATTAGCCAAAAGAACACAAACGGTTCATGTAAACCAGATGTGTGTGATATATAGCAAACAACCCACTCGGATGAACTGTTTGCGATGAGAAATTAAAACACAAGCGGTTACTATAGTAAGTTCGTGTGCGGTTCTGTTCATACAAAAAGCTTAGAAAAATGCAAACTAGTTTCTTGCGGTGGCTAGGAGTATCGCACACGATGCGTCTCCGAGTACTCGTGTGCGATGATTAGTAAGTTACACATAATGAACGGCCGCAATGTTGATATGCTGATCATGTACTCCGGCTCAGCTTTTTAGCCTATATTGTTTTATAATTGTATGCATAAATAGGGTCGTGAGTGTTTTGTGCCTTGTCGCATGTGGAATTCTAAATTATCCTAAACATGTAAGACAATTATTAACCGTTACCATTGTCAATTTGCCTCAACGGCAAGCAGAGCGCGCGTAGGGACACCACGGCAAGCAACCGCGTAGTCAACCTTCTACACCCCGTGGGAGCCACAACGGCGCATCCATAGGACATGATGGTGGGCAGACACATACACATACATCCGAGAACAAGGGCGCATGTTTCAGGCTTCCGATGCGTGGCATACGGTTGATCCAAAAGAACTATTTGCGATGAGGCAGAAGAACAGAAACGGGGCTTTGTAGGCCCAGAACCATCAATAAATTTTGACTTTGTTTCTTGTTACATTGCATATTATAATGCAATAAGTAATTGCAAATCTGTTCACACCGATTAAACTAATATGTGTTCACACTTAGCACCGGGCTATAAAAATTACCCACTCAAAAATTAATTCATAGTTCGTCTCCTCATCACCCACAAAACTGGTCTTTCCTATCAAGTTGTCCCGCCATGACTGGTAGGAGGAGTTTTGGGAGGGCATATAACCAGGTAGCAAAGACCAAGGCCGCGGAAGCACTAGAGAGATCCCGCCGCGAAGCAGCAGCCGCAACAGAGATGTCCCGGTGCGCCGCGGAGCCCTCGAACAAGCTCTAACGGGCATGCTAGGGCTCTCACAAGCGCACTGGCCGCATCGGCGATCACGATGAGCTGGCATTGCTGAAGTCCTTGGCCGGCGACGGCAACATTCTCGCTGGCCTCATTAAGGAGCAAGAGTTGGTCGACGGCTTGATGAAGCTGCTCGAGATCAGTGATGCCTCGGTTGACAAGGTGACCGGCCTCGTCGAGCAACTCATGGGGGACAATGCGAAGCTCCTCAAGGCGCTCGCTGTGAAGGAGGAGATGGCCACCGGCTGGAAGCTGCTGCATGAGCAGATTAGTGCCTCGAGGATGACGCTGACATCGGTCGTCGAGGAACTGATGGGTGACTTGAGGAACCTCTGGATCGAGCGTGAGAAGGAGGTGGAGGAATCCATGGGTGCTTTCAACCAAAGTTGTGAGGAATTGAACAAGGAGCTGGAGGATATCATTGCCCGGCGATCCATCGAAGAGTACATACAGTAGTGATCCAGATCATTATCTGTGATTTTCTTCTTCTCTTGCCCCCGTGTCTTCCGAGCTTTGCCGCATGTGGCATTTAAAATTATCGAGAATATGTAAGACAATTATTATCTGCACCATTGTAAATTTGTCGTCGTAATATATGTTGCCATTTTATTCGTCGTCGTATTATCCGTTGCCCTATGTGGCAATTTAATTAGGCCGGAATATGAGTTGAAAACACGAACAGAGCAAATGCTGCCATGGGATCACAAGCAAACACCCTCCGTCCACCCTTAAAAAAACCCTCGGTCCAGGTGCTTTGATTAACCCATTAATGGAGAAGTAGTGAGCAAGGCGGGCGTCGGCTGGTGCATGGAGGTCAAAGAACTTGCTTCCTGGTGAGCATGCTCGGCCTTGCTGCTCGCACGTGTCCCGTCGAGCCTGCGAGGTGAATAGAATACACGTGTCCCGTCAAGCCTGCACGGCGGACTGCTTGCATGCGTCCCGTCGAGCCTGCATGGCGGACTGCTTGCACGCGTCCTGTCGAGCCTGCACGGCGGACTTCTCGTGGTCGTACCATCTAATCAGACAGCTGCACACACGCCACTTAGTATGGTTAAAATTTGACACAGTTCTTATAATACAACCATTTGTGATATTGATGTGTCAGCTTTTTGTTTCAAAAAGGACTTCGTCGGCTGCTAATGTGTGCGCCTCTTCTCAAACTGGACGATTTTATTAGCACGGCATATATGTGCCATGTCATGAAACCATGCCAAGTTTCATGTTTTTTGGATGAGTTTTTGATTTACTAGGATTTAAAAACCAAGATTCTCAATGTTTCAGGACGATGACAAGTTTGTAATTCATTCCCATTCCTTAAATGAGACCTAAACATGCACTCAAGGACACATGTACGATTTCCCACCCATTTTGCTTCACTGGAGCATGTGCTTATAGTTCAAATTTGAATTATGCACTACATTAAATGCGTAGAAAACTTAATTAGTAATATATACAATGGCCAAATGAACCCTAAACAACTTCAAATTTCGGCACGACACTCCTGTTATTCTATGTTGCTTGTAGAAAACAAAGTTCAAGGCTTGAAGAGGCAACAATTATCGTTTCGCCCACCGAAACCATCAGGGTTGGGAGAAGCTGGGGTTTGTAAGAGGCTTGTAATATAGCTTCGCCCAAATTGAACAACTATATGTACCATGTAGTAACACCCTGCCAAGTTTCATGATTTCCTGGTGAGTTATGGATTTGCAGAGATTTATAAACCGAGATTCGCACTGTTTGTGGCCAAGGCAGGATGGCGAGATGGTTGAATTCATTCCCATTCGTTCCATGGGACCTAAACATGCAACCCAAGGACACATGTACATTTTTTTCTAGCCATTTTGGTGCACTGGAGCATGTATTTGTAGTTTGGATTTGAATTATAGACATTAAATGCCTAGAAAACTCAATTAATGAATAAAAAGGGTCAAACAAACCAAGAATAATTTCAACGTTCAGCGCAAATCTCCCGTTGTTTTGTGTTGCATGTAGAAGAAAATACGAGGATAGAACAGGGAGTGATTATTGTTTGGCCCACAAGGGGGCACATTTCCCTATCAAAACTACAAGGGTTCTTGCGACAGGCTCCGGTTTTAAGAGGTTTGTAATAAAGCTTGCCCAAATTGACAATGTTTTTACCACGACATATATGTGCCATGACGTGACACCATGCCACCTTGATGACTTTCTGGTGAGTTTTGGATTTCTGGGGATTTAAAAACCGAGATTCCAAATGTTTGAGGACGAGCCAGGATGCTGGTAAGGTTGTAATTCGTTCCCATATCTGGCATGGAACCTAAAAATGCACCCAAGGACACATGTATAATTTTTCTAGCCATTTTGGTGAACTGCAGCATGTATTTGTAGTTCAGATTTGAATTATTGACATTAAATGCCTAGGAAACTCAATTAGTGTATAAAAGGCCAAACGAACCCTAAAAAAGTATAAATTTCAGCATGGAAATCATGGCGTTCCATGTTGCCTGTAGAAGAAAATACAAGGCGAAAAGAGGCAGTGATTATGTTTTGACAACAAGGGGAACACGTTTCGCTATCGGAACCACGAGGCTTCTTTGAGAGAAGCTCCGGTTTGTAAGAGGTTTGTAATAAAGCTTGGCCCAAATTGGACAATGTTTTTACCACGACATATATGTGCCATGACGTGACACCATGCCTACTTTCATGACTTTCTGGTCAGTTTAGGATTTACGGGGATTTAAAATTTGAGATTCCAAATGTTTGAGGACGAGCCCGGATGCCAGTATAGTTGTATTTCATTCACATTCCTAGCATGGGACCTAAACATGCACCCCTAGGACACATGCATGTATAATTTTTGGGACAAATGCATTTTTGCCACTAGTTGGAACCTACCCACGGGGTTTTCCCTTACTTTTTGACTCCACTCAGTTTTGCCCTCAGATTTTCCTTCGGGGTCGCCCGAATGCCCTTTGACCGTTTGACAAATACTTTCAAAATTCATAACAAATTGATATGAACTGAGAAAAATGCAAATTAGAGATCAAAATGTTCAGATAAACATTACCTTTATGTGTATGTCATTTGCATTCAGGACAAAAGTATCATTTAAACTACCTAAGGTTATTAATGTAATTAACATTATTAAAAATAAAAAAGGTATAAACATTATTCTTTTTCAGGAATAAAAATTACATGCAAATGTAGGTGATGTTTTTTGAACATCCTGATATCTTATTTGCATTTTTCTAAGATCATATCAACTTGTTATGAAGTTTCAAAATAATGGTCAAAGTCGTTTGAACATTCATAACAAGTTGATATGAACTCGGAAAAATGAAAAAAAGATATCAGGATGTTCAGAAAGCATCACATACATTTGCATGTAATTTTTATTCATGAAAAAAGTATTTGTATGCCTTTTTATTTTTAATAATGTTAATAAATTTAATAACCTCGGGTAGTTTAAACGGTACTTTTGTCCTTACTGCAAATGATATGCACATAAAGGTAATGTTTGTCTGAACATTTTGATATCTTATTTGCATTTTTCGGAGTTCATATGAATTTCTTATGAATTTTCAAAGTATTGGTCAAATGGTCAAAGGGCATTCGGGTGACCTTAGGGGCAAATCTAAGGGCAAAACTGAGCAGAGTCGAAAAGTAAGGGCAAACCCCATAGGTAGGTTCCAACTAAGGGCAAAAATGCAATTGTCCCATAATTTTTCTAGCCATTTTGGTGAACTAGAGCATGTATTTGAGGTTCAGATTTGAATTATGGACATTAAATGCCTAGGAAACTCAATTAGTGTATAAAAAGGCTAAACAAACCCTGAATAAGTTTAAACTTCGGCATGGATATCATGTCGTTCCATGTTGCCCTTAGAAGAAAATACAAGGCGAAAAGAGACAGTGATTACGTTTCGCCACAAGGGGAACACGTTTCCCTATTGGTCTTTCCTCATTCTCCCCCTTTCCAGCGTCTTCTTCCTCTCGCAACCCTTCTGTCGCTCGAGCTCCGCCGCCGGCTCAGCGCACCTCGTCTTCGTCAACCTCGTCCGCTGCATCAACCTGAGTCGATCCAGAGAACAGCGGGGACCCTCTGCAGTAGATCTGTAGATGTAAGTTTCTTTCTTCCCATACCTCAGATCTGCATTAGGGTTTGCGAGTTTCTCAGTGTTCTTTGTAGTTAATCGCAGTTTATCTTCAAAGCTTGTACCGCGAACCCTTTTGATCTGAAAACAATGTATAACCAATGTGGTAGTTGTTCAGTTTCCACTTTTGATACCAGTAGATCCCCTTTCCTGAAGAAAAGATTTAGTAAGAGCGCATGAACTCATCTGTACTGGTTTTTAGGTCTAGATTTATTTTCTTTCCTGAACAGTCGTTGATCCAAAACAATAGTTACAGCCTGCGAAACTTGTTTGTATAACACTTAGCCAAAACTGCATTTTGTTAGATCCATCTAGGCAAGGCGACTCTTATCACCGGCTTAAAATTGCAATTCTTAATTGATAATCTTAACCACTCATTGCGGTTTAGATAACTTGACTTCTCATGGCACTCATGGCGGCTTAAATAACTTGACATAACTAGCCATATACCATTAGGCCCCTTTATAAGCCGCCATCTTGAATATGCACTATAATGTTTTTACTCCAACTTAAATTTTGAACCTGCAATTTCACTCTCTGTTAGGTTTCCTTTTTCACAATGCCGCCTAAAACAAGCACTTCATGCAACTGTGTCCCATCCATCGTCACTGATAGTACTCTTAACGATTTTGTGAAAACCAGCTATCTGCCGAAGAAGGATGTCATGTCATACCGTGCTCCTGACCCAACAGAGGAAAACCCTCAACCCAAAGAAGGGGAGGCCGTCATTTTCACTGATCACATGATCCGTGCCTTTTCACCACCCGGCTCAAAATTCTTCAGAGATGTTCTGCACTTCTTCAACCTCCGTCCTCAAGACATCGGACCCAATTCCGTGTCTAATATTTGCAACTTTCAAGTGTTCTGTGAGGTATATCTTGGAGAAGAGCCCAGCTTGCCACTCTTCCGAGAGTTGTTTTATTTGAACCGCCAGAATGAATGTGCCAACGGACCTAGTTTGGAGCTTGGCGGGGTCTCGATCCAACGACGGAGAGACGCCATTTTCCCTTATGCCAATCCACCAAGCCACCCCAAAGACTGGAACCAGACATGGTTCTACTACCAAGGTACTTCTTCGGCTGATGAGAACCCTTTGCCCGGCTTTCACGCCCTGCGCCTGGAGTCTAATCATCCTCTTCCAGACAAGTTGTTAGCTATGGATCGCCAAAAAATCGCCCCCACCATGGCTAAAGTCAAGGCTCTTTTGGGGAACGGTTTAAATGGCATTGAGTTGGTCCGGGTTTGGGTTGCCTGGCGGATCATTCCGTTCAGCCGCCGCTCTGGTTTGATGTGCACCTACACGGGCAAGAAGAATGACCCTCTGCGGCTTAGCCCTGATGATTTACTTGACCATGTTGTTGATGACATGACAAAGTCACTCTCGAATGAAACCCTAGCAAATTGTGGTAAGGTAGGCTTAAGCCCCTTCTGCGAAGCTAACCCAGCTCCAGCAGTAAGCCGCCAAACTGAATAACTTTACCTTCATCCTTGATGTTTTTTCTTTACTCAAACTTATGCTGATTTTTACAGGCTGATCATGAATTTTGGAAGTAAAAGTATGATCATGAGGCTCCAAAGAAAGCAAGGAAGGCTAAGAGAGCCGCCAGGAAAGCCGCTGCCAAGAAAAATGGAAAGAAGGCCAGCGCCTCTGACTTGCTTCGACTAGAAGATTCCTCTGAATTGAAGGTAGCTCTTGACTCTCTTGGCTCCTTTTTTAACAACCTTATTGACACTGATTATCATCAGGAGGACACGGGAACGAGTCATGGAGTAGATGAAGAGGTAACTACTATTTCCTCCGACTCCGAGCCTTTGCCAAGACAGAAAATCCAAAGAGTAACCCAGAAAGTAAGATTTTCACATCCCTTAGCTTATCAAGATCCTCAATTTCTTTTGAAGCAACAGATTCATGAGAGCCGGAGGCAGACCTGGACCAGCAAAGATGCAGAACTCTCCTCCGGTTTACCTAATACACCAAGGAAGCGCCGGAACAAGGTCACCTCCGGCTTAAATTCTTCTTATCCTTTGGCAGGTCTCACTCATCAACCACTCAATTCTTCTGACTCAAACTATCAGGAAACTTCACCTTCCTCTGGTGATTCAATCTAGTCCAACTTGCTGGCTTTTAAGACCGCTCCAGGGTAATGATGATTTACTCATCCTATATTCATTTCATTCTTTATATTTGTACTGATCTTTTTGATCTGATGCAACGGAAAAGCAAAGCCTAGTAAGAGGACGAAGAAGAACAAGCCGGCCGAAGAGCCAATCTCCAAAGAACGGAACTCCAGACGGTCGCGCCTGAGGCCTCTATTCCTGAGCCGACACTTGAACCGGCGCATGATACGCCCACATCAACTACTGACCCGCCTGCTGAACAAGCCGTCGACGGCTCTAAAAACCCTGAAGTCCCAAGCCTGCCCAAGACAGACGACCCGCAAAATGCTGATGTTGAGATTACCAGGACCGACTTTACTGACCGGGGAGACCAACTGTGCTAGCCAAGTGTTCTGCCAAGGAGGAGCACCTGGAACGCCGTAAGGTCAGATTTGACATTGCTGATTATTCTCACATGAGCATTGGGGAAGTTTTTTCTTGTTATCTTAGCCAAGTACACAGCAGCCGTGACGTCGAAGTTGATATGGTGAAGCAAATGCACCAGAAATTTGAGGTATAAACTCTTCCCTTCACTGAATTATCCTTACTATGCTAGCCCCCAAGTCTGTTGCTTATGATGAATATGTTGTAGACTTAGAAACAAACTTATGAACATAAGTAATATATTTTGACAAAACATGTAAACAATCCGGCTTACTCCATAGTCCCTAAGGGCTGGTTTAATCAGCATAAATGAGTCGGTCCTTCATATGCTTGTATAGAATAAAATATTTGTAAAACTTTAACATCAATATGCATTAGCCCCCAAGTGCCAAGTACTCTTGCTTGCAAGGTGCTTGGGACTTACTCTCATGAACCTCCACTTAGGTTAAATTCTTCGGTAGACATTAGCCCCCAAGTGCCAAGCGTTGTTGCTTGCAAAAGGCTTGGGACTTAATATTGTATGCTAACAGTCATGATTTTGACCCGGTAATTGTACAGGCCACCACCACTCAATTCAATCAAAAGTGTCTGACTTGAAGAACCACCTGGAAGCACAAGAGACTGAAACCCAAAGAGCCAACTCCAAATTTGAATTCAGTGTATCTGAACCAGAGAAACTGAAGAAAGACTTTGAAGTGGAGAAAAAGGCCTGCGCTAAAGAAAAGATTGCTTTGACCTATCGAGCTGAGAAGGCAAAGACGGCTCTTGAAGAGGCAACCGTCGAATTATCCGGCTTAAAACACCATGTATCTCGGATGGTCTCAGCAAGTGCCAAATATTTGAATCTTTCTACTGATCATATAAATTTATGTTAACTCACCTGACATTGCTCTACAGGCCCCAGGAGCTCAAATCTCAATCAAGACATGCTGGTGAAGCTGAAGGCGGTTTATACGCTTGTGGAACAGCTTTACACCGGATCTCAGCATGTCTTAGCCACAATTTCCCTACCAAACGAAGTCCCCACACTCCTGGTGGATGTGCTAAAGAAGCTTTCTGTGCTGCCCCAGCGGTTCAATGAACTAAGGCGATCATCTCCGAGAGCCGGAGCCGTGGCTGCCTTGAGCCGGGCCAAAGCTTGGCTACTGGAACTAGACCCGGTTGACATCGCCATTAGGTATCCAAGCCTTAAGGAGGATGGCACTTCATTTGAATAGGAGGACTTTGCCGCTCGTGTGAAAGAAATACGCCATGTGGCCACCCTGATTGCTAATGAGGCGGATCTCACCAGGTACCAGTCGGGTTGTGACACGGAGAACCGGAGGATTCCAATGCCGCATTATAAAGTGACCAGCTTGATCCCACCAATCCGTAAGCATACCTTCGCCTCTGAAGTTGACCTGGCCGGAGTAATTGATGATGAAGCTGAATTTGAAGCTTTGAATGGCATTGACTAGTCATCATCAACCTTCCAAGACAGGGAACAGGGCGAAGGAGTGGAGAGGGCTGACCTGGAAGCTTCACGTCAACAAGAGAATTGATCCGCCGGGCGGCTCATATCTGTGGCCTGCTGAAAAAAAAATTAATCATTTGGACTCGGGGAATCATGTAATAGGGTAGAAATGACTTTGCTTTGTCGTGCCATCGTGCATGTTTTGGTGCTCAACACTCTTAAGCCGCCATCTTATATTTGCCCCTTTTTATACTTATCGTCTATTTTCCTTATGCATAAGAAAGTCTTTGAACTGTCTTGCACACAGAAATAGATCACAAGAAAAAACCCTTGGTGGCTTACCGCAGGGCGGGTTATAATATACTATATATAACCCCTAATATGGAAAAAAAAGAGTCACAGATGAGCCTGTTATGAATTATAGCTTTGAAACACAACTATAATATCATACCTGTGATCTTGAATTTGTACTGCCGGTTTATGTTACCCGAACAGTAAGGGTGATAACCCGATCTTAGAAGCCAACACTTCCAAATATATGATGATTGTCATATGTTGGCGACTTATCGTCCAAAACCGAGCCGGGTTAAATTTAAACCACACTTACACTTAGATCCGAACAAAAAGTCTTAAGACAAACACAAAGGTTGCTTTCAAACTAAATTTAAGCCAAATAGAAAGAAAAAATCGAGTCTTCTGATTCGAATACAATCAGTAAACCGTTCCAAAGGGGTTAAGCTAGGATTCGAATACGATCATGTATCCCCCAGTGTCTTTGGCGTTGCGCTGATCAAGAGGATACCGACAGCTATGCTCTGTTTGGTTCGAATATTACCTATGTTTGAACAGGAAGCCCCCAAATGACCTTGAGAGTTTTTTAACGACTTTGATTCGAATACGATCAAAGTCGGACCCAAAAGGGGTTAAGCTATGATTCAAATATGATCAAGAAGCCCCCTAGTGAGTTTAGCATTATGCCGATCAAGAGGGTACCGAGAGCTATGTTCTCTTTGGTTCGAATACGACCTACGTTTGAACAGGAAGCCCCCTAGTGATCATGAGGTTGAACGGCTAGATTCGAATATGATCATGAGCCGGACCAAGAGGGTCAAGCTAGATTCAAATAAGATCAGCACCCAATTGGTCATTTGAAATGATGATGACGAAATCATATGATCATTGAAGATGAAAAGGACAGAGGTCCTGCATTATTACTTATCATAATATATACATCGTCAAAAATATGTAACTCATGAGAGCCGGTGGCTCAAGTCTAGTAAGGCCGCAGATGAGCGATATTCCAGGGCCAGCGGGTCTCCTCCTCCGACTTACGTGAGTCTTTGTGCTCTCGAACATCGATAAGGTAGTATGACCCATTGTTCAAGTTCTTGCTGACCTCAAAGGGCCCTTCCCAAGGTAGGGATAACTTGTGTGCATCTGTTTGATCCTGGATGAGCTGGAGCACCAAATCACCTTCTTGAAAGGTTCTGGACTTAACCCCGGCGGTTGTGATAACGGCGTAGGTCCTGCTGGTAAATCGCCGAGCGGGCTGCTACCAAGTCATGCTTTTCATCTAACAGGTCAAGTGCATCCTGACGCGCTTGCTCATTCTCAGCCTCAATATAAGCCGCCACGCGGGGCGAGTCATGACGAATGTCACTAGGGAGAACCGCCTCGGCTCCATAAACCATGAAGAAAGGCGTACAACTCGTAGACCTGTTGGGGGTAGTATTGATGCTCCATATCACAGAGGGTAACTCCTCGACCCAACAACAACCCAGCGTCCATTGCAAAGGAACTAAAAGCCGGGGCTTGATGCCTTTCAAGATTTCCTGATTGGCTCTTTCAGCTTGACCATTGGATTGAGGATGAGCTATTGATGAAACATCAAGCCGAATATGCTCACGTTGACAAAACTCCTCCATGGCACCTTTGGACAGATTAGTACCATTGTCAGTGATAATGCTGTGTGGAAAGCCAAAATGAAAGATCACCTTTTTTATGAATTGAACTGACGTGGTTGCATCACACTTACTAACTGGCTCTGCCTCAACCCAGTTTGTGAATTTGTCAACCGCCACCAAGAGGTTTTTTTATCTTTGCACCTTTTGAAAGGCCCAACCATGTCGAGTCCCCAGACTGCAAATGGCCAAGTAATTGGAATCATCCTCAACTCTTGAGCCCGCACGTGAGCACGTCTTGAGAACTTCTGACAACCATCACATTTATTGACCAGATCCTCCGCATCAGTGTGATCCGTCAGCCAATAAAATCCATGACGAAAAGCCTTGCCCACAAGGGATTTTGAGCCGGCATTATGGCCACAATCTCCTTCTTGAATCTCATAAAGAATTTCATGACCTTCCTCAGGAGAAACACAACGCTGAAACGCCCCAGCAACACTGCGATGATGCAACTCGCCATTGGAAATTGTCATTGACTTAGACCACCGGGTTATCTGCCTAGCCAAGGTTTCATCCTCAGGTAACTCGCCCGGGACATGTAAGCCAAATATGGCACCGTCCAATCTGGGATGACGTGAAGAGCCGCCACCAATTGTGCTTCCAGGTCAGGAACAACCAAGTCTTCCTCTGTAGGCAACTTGACAAAAGGGTTATGCAGAATATCCAAGAAAGTGTTGGGCGGCACCGGCTTACAAAGAGACCCCAGCTGGCTTAAAGCATCAGCCGCCTCATTGTTTCTATGATCAATGTGCTCCACTTGGTAACCCTTGAAGTGTCCAGCAATGGCATCAACTTCACGGTGATAAGCCGCCATGACAGGATCCTTGGAATCCCACTTGCCTGATACTTGTTGAGCCACCAAATCTGAGTCGCCAAAGCACCTTACCCGGCTTAAGCTCATCTCTTTAGCCATCCGAAGACCATGGAGTAAGGTCTCACACTCAGCTGCGTTGTTAATACATGGAAATATCAACAGTAGCACATAACATAATTTGTCACCTCGAGGGGAAGCTAACACAACTCCAGCCCCTGAGCCCTCCAATTGCCTGGACCCATCAAAGTGAATAGTCCAATATGTGTTGTCCGGCTTCTCTTCAGGCATCTGCAGCTCTGTCCAATTATTGATGAAGTCTACCAGTGCTTGAGACTTGATAGCAGTGCATGGCACATACTCTAAACCATGAGGCCCAAGTTCAATGGCCCACTTGGCGACTCGTCCTGTGGCTTCTCTATTTTGAATGATATCTCCTAAAGGAGCAGAACTGACAACAGAGATGGGATGACCCAGGAAATATTGCTTAAGCTTCCAGCTCGCCATGAACACCCCGTAAACTAGCTTCTGCCAATGTGGATACCTTTGCTTGCACTCAATAAGCACCTCGCTAATGTAATGAACCGGCCATTGAACTAGATGTTCCTTGCCAGCCTCCTTGCGCTCCACCACAATGGCCACACTGACAGCACGTGTCTTAGCATCCACATATAACAACAATGACTCCTTATCAATGGAAGCAGCAAGGGCTGGCTGTCGGCATTCTGGGAACGGGGGTCCCCAGACTTGCCTGCCTATGGCCTGCGGCGTGGCTCAAGGGGTGGCCCAATACGTCCCATCTTCATCAATTCAAGCTCAAGACCCTCACGAGGGGCCAAGCCTCGCGGGGCGGACGATGCAAGGCTTCCTCAGGAACGGCCTCACCAGGCCGGCTCACGACCAGGCGGAGAGATCAAGGCAGGGGTACCTCACGAGGTGCCCATGACGCAAGCCATGACGATCGAGACTAGGCGGGGCGAGGCGGGCGTCGGCCTACACAGTGTCCTTGTTTCCTCTTTGGTACAAAGGGGGAAAGTGCAGGCACGGAGTAACGAGGCATCAAGCAAGGGTTACCATTTCGGTGCAACGAGACCAAGACCAGCAGAGCGGCAGGATGGAGGTCACCATGGAGCCAAGACGGCGTCATCGCTAGTGCCTTTGGCAGCCGAAGACCAACTTTAGTCAGGATAACTTGTACTAGATGTTCCCCTTCAAAATGGTCGTTGTTGGCGCCCTTCCCACTCAATATTTGGGAAGAGTACCAGGGCCTCTATATATAGGGATAGCCATCACAGTAGAGGGCATCTGGATCTCACCTAGAGCCAACAGAGACGAAGCGATTCCTCTCCAAGCACACCACCACAAGAACACCCCTCGCGAGGTTGTTCTTCCTCTGTACTGTTCATCATCAGCCCTAGAGGCAATCCACCACACCACACACTGGAGTAGGGTATTACACCACAACGATGGCCTGAACCAGTATAAACCTTGTGTCCCTTGTGTTGTTCGTGTAGCTTAGATTCGTGGCGAGGCGTTGGGACATGGATCGGTAGGGGGAAGATCTTCGCGCGCACCCCAGAGTTCAAACCTTAAGGGTTTTGTCGGAACCCGATATCTGACATTTGGCGCACCAGGTAGGGGTGCGCCGGAGCTCTCTCTTCCATCGAACTGCTCTTCATCAACACCGTGCTTTGCCCTCATGGCGGACAACGCGTCGCCCGGTCTGGCTGCCGACGCCGGCACTGGGGCTAGGGGGCTCCGAGCCTTGGTCCCTGCCTTGCGATAGGTGCAGTGGCCGAACAAGCCAGAGATGCCGCCGTGCTACGACAGCGCGACAGATCCGCTAGCTTTCCTGCTGGCGTATGAGGAGGCCGTCCTCAAGGCCGGGGGCGACGACAGGGTCATGGCTAACTGGCTTCCCATGGCCCTCACTGGCATTCCACGCATGTGGCTGCACCGCCTGCCAACGGCTTCGGTGGCCTCCTAGGAGGATCTGCGCGGGCCTCTTCCTCGCCCATTATACTGCGCCGGCACCCCCGGTCATTGCAGCTCTCCTGGGCGGCTCGCAAGCACCACCCTCGAGCCGCCACGTCAAGCCATTCGCCAGCCAGATCGGCGCCGCCCTCACGTGCCGCGAAGCCCCTCCGAGATGGGTGGCACTGAAGGCCGACTTGACCTTCAGCTTGGACGATCACCCCGCCAACACCGCCTATTCGGGTGCACTCCTGATGATGTGCACTCCCACAATCTGTCAGGTGGCTGACACCAGGACCCTCATCGACAGTGGTGCCAGCCTCAACGTGCTCTCGGTGGAGATCTTCAACCTCCTCCACATGCCCCTGGAGCGACTCCGACCCAGCAATTCCTTCTCGGGTGTCGGAGGTAGTTCCATCGGCTCCCTGGGGCAGGTCCGCCTTCCAGTGACCTTTGGCACCCATGACAACTTCCGCACGGAGCTGGTCGACTTCGACATCGCCCCCATCGGCCTCCTGTACAATGCCATCCTCGGCTACCCTGCCTTGGCCAAGTTCATGGCAGCGACTCACCCGGCCTACAACCTCCTGAAGATGCCCGGGAGCAGCGGCGTCCTAACCGTAGCTGGAGATACGAAGGATGCTCTGCAGGTGCTCAAGCTCGCCTTCAAGGCGGCCGCAGTGGCGCAGCCCACCCGCGCTGACACCCTCAAGGCCAAGGGGGCTGCGTCAACCAAGAAGAAGCAGCTATTCACCCAAGACAAGGCGGAGACTAAGCAGGTACCATTCGATGAGGATGGATCCTCCGGCGCCACCTTCACCATAGGCGCCAATCTCGACCCCGAGCAGGAGGAGGCTCTAGTAAAATTCTTGCACGCGAACAAGGAGGTGTTCACGTGGGAACCCAAGCAGCTAGCGGGGGTCCCAAGGCAGGTGATCGAGCACCGCCTGAACGCGTGCCCCAATGTGCGCCCCGTGAAGCAGAAAGCAAGGCGGCAGTCCACCGAGAAGCAGGCCTTCATCGTCCAAGAGACCCGCAAGCTAGAAGCCACGGGAGTCATTCGCGAGATTCGCTATCCGGAATGGCTGGCAAACCCTATTGTTGTGCCGAAGAAGGGAGGAAAGGAGCGCATGTGCGTCGACTTCACCAACCTCAACAAGGCCTGCCCTCAAGATCCGTTCCCGCTTGCCCGCATCGACCAAATCACGGCTCCACCACTGAGTGCGACGTGTTGTGCTTCCTGGATGCCTTCTCTAGCTATCCCCAAATCAATATGGCGGTAGAAGATATGGAGAAAATGGCCTTCCTGACCCCGTGCGGGGTGCACTACTACACCCGCATGCCGTTCGGATTGCGTAACGTAGGCGCAACCTTTCAGCGACTAATGCATATCGCCTTGTGCCGGCAGCTCGGGAGAAAAGTCGAGGCCTATGTCGACGATATCATGGTGAAGTCTCGGGAGGCCAAGACCCTGATATAGGACCTAGAAGAAACCTTCGCGAGCCTTCGTGAAGTGGACCTGCGGCTCAACCCGGAGAAGTGTGTGTTCGGTGTTCCTTCTAGCAAGCTTCTGGGCTTCCTCGTGTCCCACAGAGGTATCGAGGCTAACTCGGAGAAGGTCAAGGCAATCGATGACATGAGTCTGCCGCAAACCCTCAGGGAAATGCAGAAGTCACCGGGCGAGTAACTGCGTTGGGGCGCTTCATCTCCAAGCTGGGGGAACGTGCCCTGCCCTTCTTTAAGCTGATGAAGAAGAAGGGTCCGTTCGAATGGACTCAAGAGGCTGACGAAGCGTTCCAAGATCTCAAGAAGTACCTGACCAGCCCTCCGGTGATGGTGGCCCCACGCCTCAGGAGCCCTTGGTGCTCTACCTCGCCGCCTCACCCTACTCTGCTAGCGCAGCTCTGGTGGCGGTTCGGGAGGAGCGCCAGGTCAAGGCCACATCGGCCGCAACCCCGACCGTGGTAGCTCAAGACCAGGAAGGCCTTTCGAGGGCCACGACCTCGACAGATGGGGACAAGCATCAACAGGAAGACGCCTCCGGGGCTGAGGGTACCTCACCAAGCAGTCACGAGCCGGGGGCTCAAACGCCTCGGGAGGCGCTCGACTCTCCGGATGTGTACTCTCCGTCGGCGCGCCCACCCTCGTCGAGCATCCCGTGTACTTCGTCGGCACGGTGCTGCGGGGTGCAAGGGCATGGTACTCCATGCCCCAAAAGCCCTTACTCGCACTATTGGTGGCCTCTCGGAGCCTACCCATTATAGAGGGTGCTTAGGAGTCCTAACTCCGTTGGAAGGGTCGCTGAATGGAACATCGAGCTACAAGCATTTCAGTTAGAATTTAGCACGACCAGAGTCGTCAAAGGAGCCGCACTTGCAGATTTTTGTGGCAGAATGGACAGAGGCAACAGGGCTCGAAGCAAGGGAAGATCAGTCGCTTTCCTCGGGAAGCGAGGCACCAAACGGCTAGGTTATGCACTTCGATGGAGCATTCTCACAACATGGCGCAGGAGCAGGCACAATGCTTATATCCCCCACTCAAGACAAGCTCTACTACGCCGTGCAGCTCTGTTTCCAGCAGGGCGAAAAGGTTTCCAACAACATAGCAGAATACGAGGGCCTCATAGCAGGCTTAAAGGTAGCGGCCGCACTGGGGGTGAAGCGTCTCATCATCAAGGGTGACTCACAACTCCTCGTCAACTTCTCCAACAAAGTATATGAGCCCAAGGACGAGCACATGGAGGCGTATCTTGTAGAAGTGCGCAAGATGGAAAAGCAGTTTTTGGTGCTGGAGCTGCAGCATGTGCCTTGCGGCACCAATCAGGAGGCTGATGACATCGCCAAGAGGTCATCGAGGCGGCTGCCTCAGGAGCCTGGCGTTTTTGAGGAACGACTCTTCAAACCCTTAGCAGCACCGTCACTATCAAGCACAGTGCAACCTCGGGAGGAGCTCCCTCAACCGCCTGCCTCAGGAGCCCCGGCCTGTGGCCCGACCTCAGGAGCGCGCTTGCTCCTAGCGCTGGAGCCTCAGGAAGGATGCTGGACGTGGAGCTCAAGGATTACCTGATGCAAGGGACTCTACCAGAGAAAGAAGAGGATGCGGAATGCGTGGCCCGGCAGGCCACGGCCTACTGTATCCAAGACGGAGAGCTCTACCAGAAGTGACCCAACGGTGTTTCCCTGCGTTGCATCTCCAGGGAACAGGGGATGGAGTTGCTGGCAGACATTCACGATGGAGACTGTGGGCACCACTCGTCATCACGGACCCTCGTCGGCAAGGCGTTTTGCAGCGGGTTTTATTGTCCTACAGCACTCAACGACGCAGTCGAGCTGGTGAAGGCTTGCAAAGCCTGTCAATTCCACGCCAAGCAGATTCATCAGCCAGCTCAGGGCCTGCAGACCATTCCACTCTCATGGTTGTTCACGGTGTGGGGGATGGACATTTTGGGCCCGTTTCCTCGGGCGCCAGGGGGCTATCACTACCTCTACATCGCCATTGACATGTTCACCAAGTGGGCTGAGGTGGAAGTTTTCCGCACCATCCCAGTTGGCTCCACAGTCAATTCCATCAAGGGCCTCATGAGCTGATTCGGGGTGCCTAATTGCATCGTCACCGACAACGGTTCGCAGTTCACCGGCAATCTCTTTAAAACATATTGTGCTAACCTTAGAACGCAGATATGCTATGCCTCAGTGGCACACCCTCGGAGCAACGGCCAGGCTGAACGCGCCAACGCAGAGGTCCTGAAAGGCCTCAAAACTAGGACCTTCAAGAAGAATCTGGAGGCCTGCAGCAGGGGCTGGTACGACAAGCTCCAGTCCATGCTATGGTCTATCCGCACTACCGCCACCAAGTCGACCGGCGAAACCCCGTTCTTCCTCGTCTATAGAGCGGAAGCAGTTCTCCCTCATGAGGTCAGGCGTTACTCCGCGCGGGTCCTAGCGTTTGACGAAGCACATCAGAACGCCATGCGGGGGATGGATCTCGTTCTAGGGGAGGAATACCGTCGGGAGGCCGCGCTACGAGCGGCAAGATACGAGCAGGCGCTGCGGCGGTACCACTGCCGCAACATCCGCCCCAGAACCCTCGAGGTAGGTGACCTCGTGCTCAGGTAGGTGCTCTCCAGGGAAGGGCTGCACAAGCTCTTGCCCATGTGGGAGGGCCTGATAACCCACAAGTGTAGGGGATCGCAACAGCTTTCGAGGGTAGAGTATTCAACCCAAATTTATTGATTCGACACAAGGGGAGCCAAAGAATATTCTTGAGTATTAGTAGTTGAGTTGTCAATTCAACCACACCTGGATAACTTAGTATCTGCAGCAAAGTGTTTAGTAGCAAAAGTCGTTTGATAATAAAGGTAACGGTAGCAAAAGTAAAGGTAAATGTTTTTGGGTTTTTGTAGTAGTTGTAACATTAGCAACGGAAAAGTAAATAAGCGAAGAACAATATGTGAAAAGCTCGTAGGCAATGGATCAGTGATGGATAATTATGCCGGATGCGATTCCTCATGCAATAGTTATAACATAGGGTGATATAGAACTAGCTCCAATTCATCAATGTAATGTAGGCATGTATTCCGCAAATAGTCATACGTGCTTATGGAAAAGAACTTGTATGACACCTTTTGTCCTACCCTCCCGTTGCAGCGGGGTCCTAGCGGAAACTAAGGGATATTAAGGCCTCCTTTTAATAGAGAACCGGATCAAAACATTAGCACATAATGAATACATGAACTCCTCAAACTATGGTCATCACCTAGAAATATCCCGATTATTGTCACTTCGGGGTTGTCGGATCATAATGCATAATAGGTGACTATAGACTTGTAAGATAGGATCAAGAACACACATATATTCATGAAAACATAATAGGTTCAGATCTGAAATCATGGCACTCGGACCCTAGTGACAAGCATTAAGCATAACAAAGTCACAGCAACATCAATCTCAGAACATAGTGGATACTAGGGATCAAACCCTAACAAAACTAACTTGATTACATGGTAAATCTCATCCAACCCATCACCGTACAGCAAGCCTACGATGGAATTACTCACGCACGGCGGTGAGCATCATGAAATTGGTGATGGAGGATGGTTGATGATGATGACAGCGACGAATCCCCCTCTCGAGAGCCCCTAGGGGGGGCGTCCCCCTGTCTCGTGGACAGGCCGTGGGCCCCCTGGCACTAATTCTTTCGCCAAAAATTCTTATTAATTCCAAAAAGTGCCTCCATGGATTTCCAGGACATTCCGAGTACTTTTCTTTTCTACACATAAAACAACATTATGGCAGTTCTACTGAAAACAACGCCAGTCTGGGTTAGTTTCATTCAAATCATGCAAATTAGAGTCCAAAACAAGGGCAAAAGTGTTTGGAAAAGTAGATATGTTGGAGATGTATCAGGGCCCGTTAAGGTTTTTCATGTTTCCAGACCTAGCGCCGCGCGCTTGGAAACCCAGGATGGGGTGCCCATTCCAAACGCGTGGAACATTGAGCACCTCCGGAGATTCTACCCTTGAAGTAAGGCCCGGTGGCTGTGAAGAAGGCCAATGCCTGTGAAGCTCGTCGCCCCAAGAAAGGGCCCGGTGCCTGTGAAGAAGGCCAATTCCTGTGAAGCTCGTCACCCCAAGAAAGGGCCCGGTGCCTGTGAAGAAGGCCAATGCCTGTGAAGCTCGCTGCCCATGACACTCTCACGTAATAATGAATTGGGGCCGTACATGCCCCGGAGTCTCCGGACTGTCGCCCTCGATCCTCGGGGGCTCCCGCCCATGCCCAGTGGCAGCACTTAGCTCCGTGCTGGTGAGAAGACGTCGAAGACTAGATTAGGTGCCGGACGCGGCTTTTCCTTTGCTTTCCGCAGTTGGCTTGTTCACCCTTGTTCGAAACTTTGTTGGAGTTGCTTTTAGTGTTGTTTGCCATCCCCAGCCCATGACTCTTTGTCTTTGTTTTTCACCTGACTCATCCTCTCTTTTGCAAGCCTCGCGAGGGGGCTGCACGGGCGCCCTCGCGAGTACCTTCTTGCCTAATTTCGTGAGGCTTCCTCACCCAAGTTCACAGCGGGAGCACCCCTCCCGGTCCATGCCCCACGGGCATCACGACGTGAACACAGGACCTGAGCCGGTCACCCTCACAACAAAGGTTCAAAAGCTATCCTCCCGGCTAAATTTTGCGGGCTTCGAGACGCCCGACGAGGCCTCAGGCAGGTACCTCGCAAGGCGAAAACGGCAGCGAGCCCCTCGAGCTAAGTTGTTCCTACGCACAAGCACGCAGCCGCAACACCACAACACATCATGAGAATAATAGAAATAGCATAATAGTTAAGGGCAATAGTCCAGCACGCCCCCATGGGGCTCCATACTTCTCTCTCTCTCTATGCAGGAAAAGGAGATAAACAAAATAAACGCGGCGTGCTCGGCGGCGGCTCGTGAGGGGAGATTCACATCGCCCTCCTGAGCTCAATCGGACTCCTCCACACACTTCACCAAGGCATGACGGTGGGATGACCCGCTACCACCCTCGAAGCGGGTGCGGCGGTGTGGTGGTTGGTCGCGGCCACCACTAGAGGAGCTGTCACCAGAGGGGGAGCCACTGAAGCTTGGCGGGCTGTGGGCGCTGCCGGCGGTGGGCTCGCCTTCGCCCTTGTTGTGGCCGTCACCAAGTCCCAGCACCTGATCGCCATCATCGTCTTCAGGGCAGCACTTGACACGGCGGCCATCTTCTCCGAACGCCCCCACGTAGAGGGTCGTGTCGCCATCAAACTTGAAGTGCAGGGTGCACCGCCGGCCTAGGTCGCGTGCATGGGCAAACGTCTGCCAGCCGTGGGCCAAGGCTACGTTCCCGGCGACAGAGATATCCATCGATACCCAGGAAGCCCTGCTGCAGCAGCCGTCCACCTGGAGCCAGAGGCCGCTAGGGGCGCCAGCCGGGAGTTCACTGGCGAAGAAGTGGGGAATCTGGAGCCAGTTGCCAGCCGGATCCGCCGCCCACACGACAAACTCCGAAAGCACCTCTTTAAGCGTGTCCTGGCAGGCCGCGCAGCCACAACGCGCCTTCCCTCACCCACCGGGCGGCCGTCACCGTGCGAGGGACCAACGCAGTGACCACGAGGAACCACCGCAGGAGTTGCGGGGTGCTTGCGGGGGCGACCTTGGCCAGGCTTGGGCGGAGGGGAGTCAGGCCCTTCCCGGCGAGTTTTCCCCTTCTCTGCGGCCGAGAACCTCTTCATCGGCGCCATTGGACACGGCGGGCGACTGGAGCAGGGAGGAAGAAGAAGAAAGGGGGGGAAGGGAGATGTGCAGCGGGGGCCTGCGCCCTCCCACATTTATAACCCAAGGGAGGCCAACTGTCGGCCTCCACGATCACAGGTAATCATGACTCTTTTTGCATGCAGCAGAGACTCGTCAAATAGGGCAGTTGTCGAGGCAGCGTGGGGAAGTGGAGACGCCCACGTCCAATCAACCGCCACGCGGCGACCAAGGCCGCTGGCTGTTGGGGCCCATGAAGCTCCACACTTGCCCTTTCGCTTACTAAGCCAAGTCCGAGCGCGCCTTGGTCTCGGGGCCTACTGTCGGCATTCTGGGAACGGGGGTCCCCAGACTTGGCTGCCTATGGCCTGCGGTGTGGCTCAAGGTGTGTCCCAGTATGGCCCATCTTCATCAACTCAAGCTCAAGACCCTCGCGAGGGGCCAAGCCTCGCGGGGCGGACAACGCAAGGTTTCCTCAGGAACGGCCTCACCAGGCCGGCTCACGAGCAGGCGGAGAGACCAAGGCAGGGGTACCTCGCAAGGTGCCCATGACACAAGCCATGACGATCGAGACTAGGCGGGCGCCAGGCGGGCGCTGGCATGCATAGTGTCCTTGTTTCCTCTTTGGTGCAAATGGGGCAAGTGCAGGTGCGGAGTACCGAGGCATCAAGCAAAGGTTACCATTTCGGTGCAACGAGACCAAGACCAGCAAAGCGGTAGGACGGAGGTCACCATGGAGCCCAACACGGCGTCATTGCTAGTGCCTTTGGAAGCCGAAGACCAACTTTAGTCAGGATAACTTGTACTAGATGTTCCCCTTCAAAATGGCCGTTGTTGGCGCCCTTCCTGCTCAATATTTGGGAAGAGGACCAGGGCCTCTATATATAGGGATAGCCATCACAGTAGAGGGCATCTGGATCTCATCTAGAGCCAACAGAGAGAGAGCGGTTCCTCTCCAAGCACACCACCACAAGAACACCCCTCACGAGGTTGTTCTTCCTCTGTAGGGTTCATCATCAGCCCCAGAGGCAATCCACCACACCACACACTGGAGTAGGGTACTACACCAAAACGGTGGCCCGAACCAGTATAAACCTTGTGTCCCTTGTGTTGTTCATCGTGTAGCTTAGATTCACAGTGAGGCGTTGGGACGTGGATCGGTAGGGGGAAGATTTTCACGCACACCCCAGAGTTCGAACCTTAAGGGTTTTGCCAGAACCCGATATCCAACACTGGCGGGTCAGCTAGTTGTCTCTTGAAATCTTCAAAGGCAGCGTTAGCAGCATTACTCCAGACAAAATCATCTGTCTTCTTCATCATCTGATACAGCGGTATGGCCTTCTCACATAACCTGCTTAAAGTAGCAATACGACCCGCCTAACACTAAACATCATTGATACACGTCGGCTTAGCCAAAGAGGTGATTGCCTTGATCTTCTCCGGGTTAGCCTCAATGCCTCTGTTAGAAACCAGAAAACCCAAAAGCTTGCCTGCTGGCACACCAAAAACGCACTTGGCCGGGTTAAGCATCATCTTGTAGACCCATATATTATCAAAGGTTTCCATCAGATCATCTATCAAGGTCTCCTTCTCTCTGGACTTCACCACAATGTCATCCACATAAGCATGAACATCGCGCCCAATCTGATGGTGAAGACAGATCTACACACATCGCTAATAAGTCGCCTGGGCACTCTTGAGCCCAAAAGGCATAGATACATAGAAGAAGGCTCGAAACGGAGTAATATAAGCCGTCTTCTCCTGGTCCTTAACTGCCATCTTGATCTGATGATAACCAGAATAAGCATCCAAAAAGCTCAAATGCTCACAACTTGCCGTAGCATCAAGATTTGATCAATACGAGGGAGAGCTAAGGGATCAGCCGGACAAGCCTTGTTTAAGTCCGTCTAATCCACACACATACGCCAGGTGTCGTTCTTCTTAAGCACAAGCACCGGGTTAGCCAACCACTCTGGATGAAAAACTTCAATAATGAACCCGGTCGCCAAGAGCCGGGCCACTTCCTCACCAATGACCTTACGCCTCTCCTCATTGAACCGCCGAAGAAACAGCTTGACCGGCTTAAATTTTGGATCAATATTAAGAGTGTGCTCAGCGAGTTTTCTCGATACACCCGGCATGTTAGAAGGCTTCCATGCAAAGATGTCCTGGTTCTCACGGATGAACTCGATGAGCGCGCTTTCCTATTTGGGATCCAGATTAGCACTGATACTGAACTGCTTAGATGAGTCGCCTGGAACAAAATCAACAAGCCTGGTGTCATCGGCCGACTTAAACTTCATCACCGGCTCATGTTTTGTGGTTGGCTTCTTCAAAGACGTCATTACCGCCGGGGTCAACATTGTCCTTGTAAAACTTCAACTCCTCTGTAGCACAAACAGATTCAGCGTAAGCAGCATCGCCTTCCTCATATTCCAAGGCTATCTTCCGACTCCCATGCACTGTGATGGTGCACTTATGACCCGACATCTTGAGTTGCAGATAAACATAACACGGCCATGCCATGAACTTGGCATAAGCCAGCCGTCCAAACAGGGCGTGATACGGGCTGTTGATTTTGACCACCTCAAAAGTTAACTTCTTAGCCCTAGAATCATGCTCATCTCCAAAAGCCACTTCTAGTTCAATCTTACCCACTGGGTACACTGACTTACCAGGCACCACTCCATGAAAAACAGTGTTGGACGTCTTAAGATTTTTATCAGTCAACCCCATGCGACGGAAAGTCTCATAATAGAGGATGTTGATGCTGCTGCCTCCATCCATGAGCACCTTAATGAATTTATATCCACCAATCCGAGGTGCCACCACCAGGGCCATGTGACCCGGATTGTCAATCCGGGGAGGGTGATCTTCCCTACTCCATAGAATAGGTTGCTCAGACCATCTCAAATAACGAGGAACTGTCGGCTCAACAGCATTCACAGCCCTCTTATGCAGCTTCTGGTCCCGTTTGCACAAGCTGGTGGTAAACACATGATACTGTCCACTATTCAGCTGCTTTGGATTACTATGATATCCAGATTGCTGCTGCTGCTGACCTCCCTGGCCTGATTGTTGATTATAACCACCTTGATTACCTTGAGAGCCTTGAAAATTGGAATTTGAACTGCCGCCCGGGCCATGAAAACCGCCGCCACCTGAGCCGCTGACAGGCCCATGATTGTTGTCAAACATGTTAGAGTTCTTGAAAGCCTTCATGATCGTACAGTCCTTCCACATGTGAGTGGTCGGTTTCTGCTGAGTACCGTGCCTTGGACAGGGCTCATTTAGCAACTGCTCAAGAGTGGGACTTGACCCGCCGAACCGAGGAGGTGGTCTCCACTTACGTCGTTGGTTGTTGCCCTACGCATTGGTGTTAGCCACAAACTCTGAGCTACCATCAGCCTTACGTTTATTATTGCCTCCTTGATTTGCCGGGTTATGCTGAGGACCCTTGGCGTTGCCCTTCTTCTTTCCATTCCCTGTCTTCTCATCGTCAGACTCGGGATCCTTAGTACTATCAGAGTCGGCGTATTTGACCAGAGCCGCCATCAGCTAGCCCATGTCATTACAATCATGTTTGAGCTGCCCCAGCTTCATTTTCAGAGTCCTAAAATGGTATTTTTTCTTCAACATTATGACTGCAGAGCCGACATCCATCTTATCAAACGAATGTATTATGGCCTTGACCCGGCGTACCCAATGGGTCGTGGACTCGCCCTCCTCTTGCTTGAAATTAGTCAAATCCACAATTGATATGGGCTGCTTGCATGTATATTTGAAGTTCTGAATAAACCGAGCCTTTAACTCTGCCCATGAACTGATGGAATTAGGTGGTAGCTGAGGGAGTCCTGGATTAGGGGGTATCCAGACAACCGGACTATATACTTTGGCCGGACTATTGGACCGCAAAGATACAAGACTCAAGACTTCGTCCCGTGTCCGGATGGGACTCTCCTTTGCGTGGAAGACAAGCTTGGCGATCTGTATGTTAGATCTCTTTCTTTGTAACCGACTCTTTGTAAACCCTAGCCCCCTCCGGTGTCTATATAAACCGGAGGGTTTAGTCCGTAGAGGAACAATCATAATCATCATAGGCTAGCTTCTAGGGTTTAGCCTCTACGATCTCGTGGTAGATCTACTCTTGTAATACTCATATCATCAAGATCAATCAAGGAGGAAGTAGGGTTATACCTCCATCAAGAGGGCCCGAACCTGGGTAAAACATCGTGTCCCCTGCCTCCTGTTACCATTACCTTTAGACGCACAGTTTGGGACCCCCTACCCGAGATCCGCCAATTTTGACACTGACATTGGTGCTTTCATTGAGAGTTCCTTTGTGTCATTGCAATAAGGCTTGATGGCTCGTCTCGTTGTCAAGGAAAACATCACCTCTAGGGGAGCCCTGGCGGTAGGCCAAACTCTCCGACTAGGCGGCTTCGTCATGACCGCCCGATCGGCTGCCGCGCCGATGATGACCTCTCGGGTCATCAAAAATAGCCTCCACGTTAATTCGGAACTCACCGAACAGATGGATCCAATGGAGCTCTCCCCCCTTAATGAGCTCTTGGATCGCATCGCCACTTTGGGAGTCGCTACAGACTATGATCGGATTGGGCTTAAGCTGACCAAAGGGATATCAAATCCCCACCAGTCACCCACGAGATAGCGATAGTGGAAGAGCCACACATGGATTATCCCTCGACTTTGAGGACTAACTATGTCCGGACTACTGAGCTCTTTGAGCCGGATACCCGCTCGCGGGAGGACATGACCCAGACCCCGAACTTGGAATCGGGCAGCGGGCTGAAAAAATCGGGCAACATCCCGGAGCCCAAGCTGTCCAGCCCGGAAGCTCCTCTGCCCCTGGGTGTTAGATCATATCAGAATCCAGATTTAACTACGCCCACCCACCCAGAGTAAATCCGTCTCTCCCATATCAGACAAGAGCCCCAAGAGACAGTACATCACTACTGGGCCAGATTCCTCCTTGTGATAAACAAGGTCGAGGACTGTCGTGAGGAAGACGCAATCTCACTTTTGTGCAAAAATTGCATGAACAAAAGGATCCTTAATGCTATAAGTCACCGTGACATAGTACACTTTGCCGACTTAGCAACCATAGTATAGAAGTATTGTGCAATGGAAAGTTCCTGGAAAACCCAAACAGACTTTTGGGATAATCCGCTCTCACTAAACCCTTCATCCGAGCTAAAAGGGCAAACTCTCGTAAGTTACCTGATCCAATTCCCAAAAAAACAAAGCCCACTCCAGGGCGTGGAACCGTATTGGAAGATGTCATGCCCAATATGCGACCCTATCCAAAAGGAACTCGAAGGTCCCACCAAAGATAGACCCGCATATTGAAACGCTTTTGCAAGGTGGATATCATTACATCAACATTACATAATAGATGGGGATACATACAAGAGGCATACAATGCCACATGAATACAACATCATCATGCATAAGAGCATCATCCGACTACGGATGAAACACAAACAGAAACTCAAACGACATCCACCCTGCTAGCCCAGGCTGCCGACCTGGAACCTATCCCCTGATCGAATAAGAAGCAGAAGAAGAACTCCAAACAAGTAACATCGCTCTTGCGTCATGATCATCAAATAACCTGTACCTGCAACTGTTGTTGTAGTAATCTGTGAGCCACAAGGACTCAGCAATCCCATTACCATGGGTATCAAGACTAGCAAAGCTTAAAGGGAAAGGAAGGGGCTAAAGTGGTGAGGCTGCAGCAGCGACTAAGCATATATGGTGGCTAACATACGCAAATAAGAGCGAGAAGAGAGCAAGCAGAACGGTCGTCAACTAGTAATGATCAAGAAGTGATCCTGAACTCCTACTTACGTCAAACATAACCCAGAAACCGTGTTCACTTCCCGGACTCCGCCGAGAAGAGACCATCACGGCTACACACGCGGTTGATGCATGTTAATTTGGATCTGGTGTCAAGTTATCTACAACCGAACATTAACAAATTCCCATCTGCCTATAACCGCAGGCGCGTCTTTCGAAAGATTATACCCTGCAGGGGTGTCCCAACTTAGCCCATGATAAGCTCTCGCGATCAACGAAGGATATACCTTCTCCCAGGAAGACCCGATCAGACTCAGAATCCCGGTTTACAAGACATTTCGACAATGGTAAAACAAGACCAGCAAGACCTCCCGCTATGCCGACAAATCCCGATAGGAGCTGCACATATCTCGTTCTCAGGGCACACCGGATGAGCCAGACGTCGGGTTGGCATAGACCCTGGTTGCCCAGGGGCGCCGGACATCGCTTGGTTTGGACCAACACTTAGACAAGCATTGGCCCAGGGGGCTAAAATAAAGATGACCCTCGGGTTGGCCGACCCAAGGGAAAGGGATAGGTGGTGGTGAGGCAAATGGTAAAACCAAGTTTGGGCCTTGCTGGAGGAGTTTTATTCAAAGCAAACTGTCAAGGGGGTCCCATAAATCACCCGACCGCGTAAGGAACGCAAAATCCGGGAAAATAACACCGGTATGACGGAAACTAGGGCGGCAAGAGTGGAACAAAACACCAGGCAAAAGGCCGAGTCTTCCACCCTTTACCAAGTATATAGATGCATTAATAATATAAGAGATATTGTGATATCCCAACCAAAATCCTATCCACCATGGAGAAATCTTCAACTTCACCTGCAACTAGCAACGCTATAAGAGGGGCTGAGCAAAAGCGGTAACATAGCCAAACAATGGTTTGCATAGGAAAGGTGTCAAAGGTTAGAAGTTCATGGAAATATGGGATGGCTTGATAAACAGGTGATAGGTAGCGCAACATAGCGATAGAACGAAACAACTATGAAGAAGAATGTTATGAAGAAGAATGAGTCCATGAAGAAGATGAACGTTTGAAGCCGAACCAAGCGTAGACGAACGAATCCTCACGATCGCAACGAAACAGGAACTATTGAAAAGAAGCACACGACATGGTAAACACACAACACATGAACATGACATGATGCACAACAAGCATGATGCATGACAATTCTAGACGAGGCTACTCATGGCAAGAGATGATGAGCAACACATCAAGGCAAGTTTAAATGAGACCGGGAACAACATATAACAATACCGGTAAGTCCTCATATGCATATTTTGAAATTGATCCAGATCTGAATAAACCTTATGTTCAAGTTGTTAAACAGCAAGTTAAGATGCACCAAGATGATCTACATGAGATTCTAGTCAAGTTACATATAAAGTTCATTTAATTCGGAGCTACGGCCTAGAAGATATGAGCAAAACAAGTTAAACATGGCATTGATGCAAAATGCACCCAAACATCAAGAAAACACCTAAAAACAAGGATGCAACATGATAATATGAAGCTACATGCAATTCTAAGCAAGCTTCATATAGAGCACACTCAAAACGGAGCAACGGTTCAACACATGCACTCTATACAAGTTTAAAGGACAAGCTGTCCAAAACAGCAACTAGGCATATTGCAAGCATCAAAACAACATGCTACAGCACCCCAACATAATAACTAAAGGCATGGGCATGATGTACAGGTAAAGCATAACAAAACATGAACACTGAGCTATCTCTAGAAATCACTAGAACATGCTCAAACACACATGATAAGATTGCAAGTAATAACAATTTCAGACTTTGTAGAAAATAACATCACGATGCAATGTTCAGAGCTATCAAACAACATGTTACAGGAACTTATCATGGCAAACAAAGGCATGTCATGAATCTACTAAATGCATAGATCAAAAGACCCTTACTGATCATAAGCCAAAAAGGATCAGAAGATATGATGGCACCCACGTAAACATGGCAAGTTATATTACAGATTCATACATGGCAGGAACAGAATTATGAAGGCATGTTGGTGAGCTTGTGCAACTCACTATAGAGCAAAACATGGCATGGCAAGGCAACCAACAGTAAGAAGACATATTTGCAGCTAAGCATGGCAAGAGAAAGGTCATAGGGTGCATGGAACACTAGGAAAACACATGGCAACAACAGAACTTAATGTTAACAGGCTGACAACAACATTATCAAGCAACTTTGGGGCAAGTTTACAACAAGCTACAGCAAGATATAAATGCAACCAGGGGCATGGATGGATAGAGCATGACATGTAGATAAAAACATATTTAGTGATCATCTCCAGATTATGCATAGAATGATTAGTAGCAACATGTTTATATGGCATCACGAAATAACAGATTCAGCCTAGCAAAACAGCAACAGCGGGTACACTACTTAACAAGCTTGAATCACTCACCACAAGTCATTGCATGACAAGATAAGCATAGCATCATCAAGAATACATGTTTATGTAACAATCCAAGGCAAGAACAAGTTCATAGCATGCAAGGATCAACTATAGCAACCTTGGTAAAATTGAATAACATGTAAACAATCTGCCAGGAAACATTTTGAAGCAAAAGTAGAACACGAAAATTACATGTTAGACTACTCCATAATTGCAACCAAGGGCAAGGATGGATAGAGCATAACCATATGTTCAAAACACCCTTACTGAAGTATCTCAAAATATGCATGGATCTCTCTATAGCATCATGTTTACATGGCATCAAAGTAACAGCAGAACAGGGACTAAAATCAGTAACATCACGATGCCTAGTTTGCATGCTTGTGCTAGTCACCACATTGATCACAAAAATACATGGCAAACACCTCTGTAAAGAAGACATAGCATATATCAAAACACATGTAGACATCAACCTCATAGGTTGCACACATCAATCATGGCAAAAATGACAAAAGAGCTCGTTCTGTTAACAGGCAGCAGAAAACATTATGAAGCACTCTTACAACGATGATTCAGGCATCTAGATGACCTCAAATGAATATCCTGCAATGGAATGAAACGATGTACTTGTCGAGGCGAACAATTTGACATATAACACGCATGAAACAGAGCGACGGATGCAGAGATATAACAGTTCAAACATCGCATGAAAATAACAAAAATTTGGGACTTGGTCAATTTCAGAATGAGCGCGGAATAACTAAAAGTCGCACGAGGCGTAATTCAGGCGGGCTGTTCACCATGGGCCACTGGGCCGGCTCGGTGAAGAGGTGGGCGGCGAGCAGAGGGCGCAACGGGCCGAACGGGGCCCACTTGGCACGGTGGGCCGAGCCCACGCGGGGCGCAGGAGGCCGGATCGGGCATCGCCTCCTTCCGGGTCGAGGGCGAGGCCGGCGGCGCTGGGGTTGCCGCGGCGGCGACGAGGAGGTGCGGGGGTGCTCCGGCAGGGGCGGAGGCGCGCTCCGGCGGAGGCGGGAGACGGCAATTGCCGGCGAGACGGCGGGCGGCGGCGCGGGAGCGCTCTGGCGAGGCAGCGGCGCGGATCGAGGCGGAGGGCGCGGGCACGTCCCCAGGCGGCGGCGGCGGATCTGGGCCCGGGCGGGCCCGCGATGGCTTCCCCGGGCCGCGCGGTGGGGAACGGCGGCGGGACAGGTGGCGGCACGGGGTTGGTCCGGGGCGGCGGCACGGACATGTCCGACGATGTCCGGACGTGTCCGGTGGTGCAGAGGAGGTGGATCTAGGGTTTCAGGCGATTTGATCCGCGAATTTGGACGGGGAGGGCATATATATAGATAGAGGGAGGTAGGAGTGTCCAAATGAGGAGCGGTTTTCGGCCACGCGATCGTGATCGAACGAACGAGAGTATGGAGGGGAGTTAGATGGGTTTTGGGCCAGTTTGGAAGGGGTGTTGGGCTGCAAATAGAAAGGGGGGTTTCGGGCTACGCGGTTAACCGTTGGAGTATCAAACAACATCCAAATGGCACGAAACTTGACAGGCGGTCTACCGGTGCTATACCAAGGCCGTTTGGCAAGGCTCGGGCCATTCCGAGAAAGTTTAACACCCACTCACAATAGGAGACAAAAAGGGGAACGGCGGAGGGCATAGGAGTTCTGGATTGCGAAACGGACAACGGGGAAAATGCTCGGATGCAAGAGACGAACACGTATGCAAAATGAAATGCACATGATGACATGATAAAATGCAACACGCAAGCAAATGACATGGCAACGACGGCGAAGAACTGGCAGACACCTGGCGCATCGGATCCGGGGCGTTACAACACTCCTCCACTAACAAGAGATCTTGTCCTGAGATCTTAGGACCGAGACGGAAGGAAAAAGGGATGAGGTGAAACAAGAACTCAAGAGAAGAAGCAAGGAATCGAGAGCACTCAAGAAGAAGAGAGGAACAACGAGAATGACGAGAACCAAAAGCTCACGGAATCAGATAGACTATGAAACCACTCCGGTTAGAATGAGATGAGAAACGAATAAGACTTAAAGAATTTAGGCAGCACTTCGGCTGAAAATGGAAGGAATAGAACATGAACTTCACCCAAAGAGATGGCTCTTGACGAGATGAATAATGCAATGCCTCCGGAAGAATTGAATGAAAAGAACTTAGAAGGAAGGATTGAATGGATTTGAATATCTGAGAAGAACGACGAAATGCAAAACTCCAATTCCAAAAGAATACGGAGAATTTAATTGCACTTCGAGACGCGAGAAGAAAATATACTTGACTTCCACCAACAAAATCTTGATGAACTCTTGAAGAATGAATTATATCATGAAGAACCACCATGAAGAACTCCGGTAAACAAAATAATGACGAGATAAAATTGAAGGATGAAAGAATAAGATTAAAGCCTTGCGATGATTTAGATGGAGGTTCCGACAAAATGGCCGAGGAAATTTGAACTCCGAAAAAGAAAAGGTGAACAACTTGGAATCGAGAAATTATTCAACATGAACAATCTCCGAAGAAAGGGGTTATTCACTTGAATGAAATAAGAATAATATTTATTGTATGCTTATCCTTCATCAAATTAAATTGATGACAAGCAGTGGATTTCTCATACTACTTATTCTCGTTGAAAAAGGATTAAGGGGGAACATAGCATAACACTTGAGAAAGTCTTCATGAACCACCGGTAGGATTGGAAAGAACGAATGAATTAAAATGACAATCAAAGAAAAGAATCTTGAACGAACCGCCGTAAGAATTCGGAAATGACTGATGAAAGAGACTGAATCATCAGGAAGAATCAGAAGAACAAATAAGCAAGAGGGGATTTAGATGCAAAAGGACAAAGAGAACATAAGCTGATTAAAGAACAATTGAGCGAAGCACCGGGATAATTAGAGGACGATAGCTGGAATGATGAGGGCGAAGAATTCTTCTGGAATGACGGCCTCCGGTGAAAAGAAATGGGAAAACAACTTCTGACATACTCCGGATGGTTAAGAAAAGAAATATCTGACAAATGGAATAATCGAGACGATAGCAGGAAACTAGAACCAGGAATCTTCGAGAGAACGGGCAAGATTAGAGGAAAAATCTTCTGCGATCTTCAATGACGACGGGAAAACACCACCAAAATACTGAGATAATCTGGGAGAATGAAAAACAGAGAGGTTGAGCCAACAATGAAATGATTTTGAAAACGATCTTGGAGAAGGCATGTGACTGATGGAATCCATTCTTATGTCACACTTTGAAAAGAATTGAGAATAACTCCAGGGGAATTAGAAGAGTCAGGTAAGATCCTAGAAAAAGACCTGTGGGTTAGGTCCCACTGAAGAGATAACACCATCGGAAAGGATTGTTGAAGAGATAGGTGAAGCACCGGAACAATTGAAATATTTGAATGAGGTGACAACCTCGAATTAATTGGAACACAGAGGAATCTCTTGAGATGTCTTCCAAACTCTGGAAGGATAAACTAGCGAGAGGCAAACGAGCAAAGAGGACACTTCGAGGAAAAGAATATGATCAACCCGAAAAAACTCTAATTGAGTCCACCGGAGAAGAAAAGAGATGAAGAATGTCGTACAAAACGAGAAATCACCGGTCAAAATGATTGAGGGAAGACTGAAGAGGCTCCACATGAATGAAATTGATGTTCGAAAGAGGCTCAGGCTCCGGTAAGAAAAAGGGTGGGAGGGCGGGTAAACAAAGGCAACTTGGAAGGGAGAACCAACGAATATCTTGAAGAGGAAACACCGGTTGAAATCATTGCGGAGAGAGAGAGCAAAAACTTCACACGAGTAGGATGGATACTCGATTACGGACTCTGGTTCCGAGAAGAAGAAGGGTGGGCGGGTGGGAAAGAAAACAACTGAGGATTGAACTCAAAGATGAAGAGGCTCGAGTCAACTTGACAAGAACTGCACCGGATAAAAGAGCTGAGAACCCAACGATCGGAAAACCAACTGCGTGATCCTAAAGAAAATTTTGAAAGGGAAGAGAAGTAATTCAAAACACCTACGTCAAGATTCCTGACCAGAGCGACGAAGGGGCTGAGGAGTAAAAAGAATTCCTACTCTCCGATATAACTAGACTCAGAAAAAGTTTTCTTCTAGACTCAACAACGGCCAAACTACACGATCAATCAAGGGGGCTCCTAGGGTCGGTCGAGGCTCTGATACCAACTTGTCACGCCCAATATGCGATCCTATCCAAAAGGAACTCGAAGGTCCCACCAAGGATAGACCCGCATATTGAAACGCTTTGGCAAGGTGGATATCATTACATCAACATTACATAATAGATGGGGATACATACAAGTGGCATACAATGCCACACGAATACAACATCATCATGCATAAGAGCATCATCCGACTATGGATGAAACACAAACAGAAACTCAAACGACATCCACCCTGCTAGCCCAGGCTGCCGACCTAGAACCTATCCCCTGATCGAAGAAGAAGCAGAAGAAGAACTCCAAACAAGTAACATCGCTCTCGCGTCATGATCATCAAATAACCTGTACCTGCAACTGTTGTTGTAGCAATCTGTGAGCCACGAGGACTCAGCAATCCCATTACCATGGGTATCAAGACTAGCAAAGCTTAAAGGGAAAGGAAGGGGGTAAAGTGGTGAGGCTGCATGTAACGCCCCGGATTCGATGCGTCAGATGTCATTTAGTTATTCGCCGTCGTTCCCATGTCAGCTGCTTGCGTGTTGCATTTTGCCATGTCATCATCTGCATTTCATCTGCATTTCATCTGCATGTTTTTCAAAACTTGCATCCGTTCGGGTTCCGCCGGTTCTCTCCGTTGTCCGTTCGGAGTCCAGACACACTCGCATGCGCCCGCGGCACCTCCGAAATATATTTTATTAGTGGCATAAAAATGTTCTCGGAATGGGTTGAAACTTGGCGTGCGGTCTTATTATAGTGTAGACAGAGCACCTGTCAAGTTTCGTCACATTCGGAGTCCATTTGATAGCCCAACCGTTAAATGTATAGCGGCACCGTTGCCGTTTTATTCGTCGGACGTTTCGGTCTCCGAAATTGCTGCCGGGCTGCCCTCTTCTTCTCTCTTCTCAGCCTAGCCCATCTACACAGCCCACCAACCCCTCACCTAGTCCCTCTCCGCTCCGGAGCCGTCCGATGGTGATCATATGGTCCGAAACGTTCTCAAACCCCCCTAACCCTAGCAAATCTGCTATAAGTAGACCCCCTAGTCCATTTTTGGACATCCCTAGCCTAAATCTAGCCCTCCTCCTACCTCCTGCCGCAGCCTCCACCCTCCTCCTCGGATTCAGCACCGCCCCACCTCATCCTCGCCACTTGTTGCATCGCCATTGGCCGGCACCGTCGCAGCCACCGCTATCAGCCTCTCCCGCGCCGCCACCTGTCCTCCCCACGTCGCCCCCTGGCCTCCCCGCGCCGCCGCGAAGCCCGCGGGCCTGCCAGGACCCAGATCGGGCCCTGGGAAGCCCACCCGAGCCCGACCGTCGACCCCGCGCCCCTCGCTTGTCTCCCGCAATGCCTTCCACTCGATCCCATCTGGATCGGGAGGACACCCGCGCCGCCGCCCGCTCTACACTGGCACGCCGCCGTCGAGGCTCCCCGTCACCCCAGATGAGTGTCACCGCCGCCCCTCCTTCTCCCTTCTCCGCATCCGGCTCTCTTCCTCACCCTCTTTGCCCCGCAGGGACCCGCGCCGTCGTCACTGCCGGAGCTCGCCGGAGACGTGGACGCCGGGGGATCCGTCCTCCGTTTGCCGTGCCGCCGACGGATCTGAGGAGCCCGACCCTCGATCTACCTGTTTCAACTTGCTCCTCCCTCGCCGCGTTCCCGCCCCGCGCTCGCCGGAGAACTGCGCCGCTGTCCCGCGCCGTCAGCCTCATTCCGCATCGGGAGGACGACGCCCTCGCCCCCCTGGGCCTCCTCCTATCGCGTGGGCCTCGTGGGCCACGGCCTCGACCCACTGCGTGGCCCAGCCGGCCCCTTCCCACTTCTGGGCTCGGCCCATGGTGAGAGCCCACATATCCCCCGCCCCGTGCACACTTTGACTATATCACGCTCGTCCTGTTTTTTTAATGAAAAAACTGCTAAGTCCCGAAATATTTTTTGCATTATCATGCCATGTTCATCGCATCGTATCTCTGCATCCGTAGCTCCGTTTCGCGCGTGTAATATGTCAAATTGTTCGTCTCGACGATTAAATCATTTCATTCCATTGCATCATGTTCATTTGAGGTCATCTTGATGCCTGAATCTTTGTTGTAATGGTGCTTCATGATGTTTTCTGCTGTCTGTTATCAGAACGAGCTCTTTTGTCATTTTTGCCATGATTGATGTGCGCATCCTATGAAGTTGATGTCTTCATGTGTTTTGAACTATGCCATGCCATATTTACAGGGGTGTATTCCATGTATTTTTTTGATCAATGTGATGACTAGCACAAGCATGCAAACTAGGCATCGTGATGTTGCTGATTTTAGTCCCTGTTCTGCTGTTATTTTGATGCCATGTAAACTTGATGCTACAGAGAGATCCATGCATATTTTGAGATACTTCAGTAAGGGTGTTTTGAACATATGGTTTTTGTCTATCCATTAATGCCCTTTGCTGCAATTATGGAGTAGTCTAGCATGTCATTTGAGTGCTCTACTTTTGCTTCAAAATGTTTCCTGGCAGATTGTTTACATGTTATTCAATTTGGCCAAGGTTGCTATAGTTGATCCTTACATGCTATGGACTTGTTCTTGACTTAGTTTGTTTCACAAACATGTCTTCTTGATGATGCTCTGCTTATCTTGTCATGCAATGACTTGTGGTGAGTGAATCGAGCTTGTTAAGTAGGGTACATGATGTTGCTGTTTTGCTAGGCTGAATCTGTTATTTCGTGATGCTATATAAACATGTTGCTACTAATTATTCTATGCATAATCTGGAGATGTTCTATAAACATGTTTTGATCTATATATCATCCTCTATCCATTCATGCCCCTGGTAGCATTTATAGCTTGCTGTAACTTGCTCATATCTTTCTCCAAAGTTGCTTCATAATGTTGTTGTCAGCCTGTTAACATTAAGTTCAGTTGTTACCATGGTTGTTCCTAGTGTTCCATGCATCGTATGACCTTGCTATTTCCATGCTTAGCTTCACAAATATGTCTTCTTACTGTTGGTTGCCTTGCCATGCCATGTACTGCTCTGTAGTGAGTTGCACAAGCTCACCAACATGCCTTCATAATTCTGTTCCTGCCATGTATGAATCTATAATATAACTTGCCATGTTTACGTGGGTGCCATCATATCTTCTGATCCTTTTTGCCATGTATTGCTCTGTAGTGAGTTGCACAAGCTCATCTACATGCCTTCATAATTCTGTTTCTGCCATGTTTGAATCTGTATTATAACTTGCTATGTTTACGTGGGTGCCATCATAGTTTCTGATCCTTGTTGGCTTATGGTCACTAAGGGACTTTTGATCTATGCTTTGAGTAGAATCATGCCATGCCTTTGTTTTCCATGAGAAGTTCCTGTAACATGCTGTTTGATAGCTCTGAACATTGCATCGTGATGTTATTTTCTGCAAAGTCGGAAATTGTTATAACTTGCAATCTTACCATGTGTGTTTGAGTATGTTCTAGTGATTTCTGGAGATAGCTCAGTGTTCATGTTTTGTAATACTTTACCTGTACATCATGCTCATGCCTTTCGTTTTCTTGTTGAGGTCCTGTAGCATATTGTTTTGATGCTTGCAATATGCCTAGTTGTTGTTTTGGACAGATTGTTATTATAACTTGTTTCATGTGTGTGTGTTGAACCGCTGTTCCGTTTTGAGTGTGCTCTATATGAAACTTGCTTAGAATTGCATGTAGTTTCATATTATCATGTTGCATCCATGTTATGAGGTGTTTGCTTGATGTTTGGGTGCATTTTGCATCAATGCCATGTTTAACTTGTGTTGCTCATATCTTCTAGGCCGTATCTCCGAATTAAATGAACTTTACATATAACTTGACTAGAATCTCGTGTAGATCATCTTGTTGCATCTTAACTTGCTGTTTAACAACTTGAACATAAGGTTTATTCAGACCTGGACCAATTTCGAAATATGTATATGAGGACTTACCGGAATTGTTATATGTTGTTCCCGGCCTCATTTAAACTTGCCTTGATGTGTTGCTCTTGTTTGCATCATCTCTTGCCATGAGTAACTTCATGTAGCCTTGTCATGCATCATGCTTGTATTGTGCATCATGTCTTGTATATGTGTGGCGTGTTTACTATGTTGTGTGCTTCTTTTCGATAGTTCCTGTTTCGTTGCGATCGTGAGGACTCGTTCGTCTACGCTTGTTTCGGCTTTCATCCGTTCATCTTCTTCATTGACTCGTTCTTCTTCCTTGCGGGATTTCAGGCAAGATGACCGCTACCCTGGATCTCATTACTATCATTGCTATGCTAGTTGCTTCATTCTATCGCTTTGCTGCGTTACCTATCTTTTGCTCATCAAGCCTCCCATATTGCCATGAACCTCTAACCTTTGACACCTTTCCTATGCAAACCGTTGTTTGGCTATGTTACCGCTTTGCTCAGCCCTCTTATAGCGTTGCTAGTTGCAGGTGAAGTTGAAGATTTCTCCATGGTGGACAGGATTTTGATTGGGATATCACAATATCTCTTATATTATTAATGCATCTATATACTTGGTAAAGGGTGGGAGACTCGGCCTTTTGCCTGGTGTTTTGTTCCACTCTTGCCGCCCTAGTTTCCGTCATACCGGTGTTATGTTCCCGGATTTTTGTGTTCCTTACGCGGTCGGGTGATTTTTGGGACCCCCTTGACAGTTCGCAAGGCCCAACCTTGGTTTTACCATTTGCCTCACCTAGCCCTTTTTCCCTTGGGAGTCGCGCTCTCGAGGGTCATCTTTATATTATCCCCCCGGGCCAGTGCTCGTTGTGAGTGTTGGTCCAACCTGTCAACCGCCGGTGGCCACCAGGGGCAACTCTGGGCTGGCCTACCGGAAGTTTGGACAATCCGGTGTGCCCTGAGAACGAGATATGCAGCTCCTATCAGGATTTGTTGGCACAGCGGGAGGCTTTGCTGGTCTTGTTTTACCATTGTTGAAATGTCTTGTAAACCGGGATTCCGAGTCTGATCGGGTCTTCCTGGGAGAAGGTCTATTCCTTCGTTGATCGCGAGCGCTTGTCATGGGCTAAGTTGGGACACCCCTGCAGGGTATAATCTTTCGAAAGTCGTGCCTGCGGTTATAGGCAGATGGGAATTTGTTAATGTCCGGTTGTAGATAACTTGACACCAGATCCGATTAAAACGCATCTACCGTGTGTATAGCCGTGATGGTCTCTTTTCGGCGGAGTCTGGGAAGTGAACACGGTTTCTGTGTTATGTTTGACGTAAGTAGGAGTTCAGGATCACTTCTTGATCATTGCTAGTTTGACGACCGTTCTGCTTGCTCTCTTCTCGCTCTTATTTGCGTATGTTAGCCACCATATATGCTTAGTCGCTGCTGGGTCCTTGGTGGGACCTTCGAGTTCCTTTTGGATAGGGTTGTGAAACTAGTAATGATCAAGAAGTGATCCTGAACTCCTACTTACGTCAAACATAACCCAGAAACCATGTTCTCTTCCCGGACTCCGCCGAGAAGAGACCATCACGGCTACACACGCGGTTGATGCGTTTTAATTTGGATCTGGTGTCAAGTTATCTACAATCGGACATTAACAAATTCCCATCTGCCTATAACCGCAGGCACGGCTTTCGAAAGATTATACCCTATAGGGGTGTCCCAACTTAGCCCATGATAAGCTCTCGTGATCAACGAGGGATATACCTTCTCCCAGGAAGACCCGATCAGACTCGGAATCCCGATTTACAAGACATTTCGACAACGGTAAAACAAGACCAGCAAGACCTCCCGCTGTGCCGATAAATCCTGATAGGAGCTGCACATATCTCGTTCTCAGGGCACACCGGATGAGCTAGACGTCGGGTTGGCATAGACCCTGGTTGCCCAGGGGGCACCGGACATCCTCTGTTTGGACCAACACTTAGACAAGCATTGGCCCGGGGGGGCTAAAATAAAGATGACCCTTGGGTTGGCCGACCCAAGGGAAAGGGATAGGTGGTGGTGAGGCAAATGGTAAAACCAAGGTTGGGCCTTGCTGGAGGAGTTTTATTGAAAGTGAACTGTCAAGGGGGTCCCATAAATCACTCGACCACGTAAGGAACACAAAATCTGGGAACATAACACCGGTATGACGGAAACTAGGGCGGCAAGAGTGGAACGAAACACCAGGCATAAGGATGAGCCTTCCACCCTTTACCAAATATATAGATGCATTAATAATATAAGAGATATTGTGATATCCCAACCAAAATCCTGTCCACCATGGAGAAATCTTCAACTTCACCTGCAACTAGCAACGCTATAAGAGGGGCTGAGCAAAAGCGGTAACATAGCCAAACAATGGTTTACATAGGAAAGGTGTCAAAGGGTAGAGGTTCATGGCAATATGGGATGGCTTGATAAACAGGTGATAGGTAGCGCAGCATAGCGATAGAACGAAACAACTAGCATAGCAATGATAGTAGTGAGATCTAGGGTAGCGGTCATCTTGCCTGAAATCCCATTGGGAAGAAGAACGAGTCCATGAAGAAGACGAACGGATGAAGCCGAACCAAGCGTAGACGAACGAATCCTCACGATCGCAACGAAACAGGAACTATCGAAAAGAAGCACACAACATGGTAAACACACCCCACATGAACATGACATGATGCACAACAAGCATGATGCATGACAATTCTAGATGAGGCTACTCATGACAAGAGATGATGCAAACAAGAGCAACACATCAAGGCAAGTTTAAATGAGGTCGGGAACAACATATAACAATACCGGTAGGTCCTCATATGCATATTTTGAAATTGATCCAGATCTGAATAAACCTTATGTTCAAGTTGTTAAACAGCAAGTTAAGATGCACCAAGATGATCTACACGAGATTCTAGTCAAGTTACATATAAAGTTCATTTAATTCGGAGATACGACCTAGAAGATATGAGCAAAACAAGTTAAACATGGCATTGATGCAAAATGCACCCAAACATCAAGGAAACACCTCAAAACAAGGATGCAACATGATAATATGAAGCTACATGCAATTCTAAGCAAGTTTCATATAGAGCACACTCAAAATGGAGCAACGGTTCAACACATGCACTCTATACAAGTTTAAAGGACAAGCTGTCCAAAACAGCAACTAGGCATATTGCAAGCATCAAAACAACATGCTACAGCACCCCAACATAATAACTAAAGGCATGGGCATGATGTACAGGTAAAGCATAACAAAACATGAACACTGAGCTATCTCTAGAAATCACTAGAACATGCTCAAACACACATGGTAAGATTGCAAGTAATAACAATTTCAGACTTTGCAGAAAATAACATCACGATGCAATGTTTAGAGCTATCAAACAACATGTTATAGGAACTTATCATGGCAAACAAAGGCATGGCATGAATCTACTAAATGCATAGATCAAAAGACCCTTACTGATCATAAGCCAAAAAGGATCAGAAGATATGATGGCACCCACGTAAACATGGCAAGTTATATTATAGATTCATACATGGTAGGAACAGAATTATGAAGGCATGTTGGTGAGCTTGTGCAACTCACTACAGAGCAAAACATGGCATGGCAAGGCAACCAACAGTAAGAAGACATATTTTCAGCTAAGCATGGCAAGAGAAAGGTCATAGGGTGCATGGAACACTAGGAAAACACATGGCAACAACAGAACTTAATGTTAACAGGCTGACAGCAATATTATCAAGCAACTTTGGAGCAAGTTTACAACAAGCTACAACAAGCTATAAATGCAACCAGGGGCATGGATGGATAGAGCATGACATGTAGATAAAAACATATTTAGTGATCATCTCCAGATTATGCATAGAATGATTAGTAGCAACATATTTATATGGCATCACGAAATAATAGATTCATCCTAGCAAAACAGCAACAACGAGTACACTACTTAACAAGCTTGAATCACTCACCACAAGTCATTGCATGACAGGACAAGCATAGCATCATCAAGAATACATGTTTATGTAACAAATCAAGGCAAGAACAAGTTCATAGCATGCAAGGATCAACTATAGCAACCTTGGTAAAATTGAATAACATGTAAATAATCTGCCAGGAAACATTTTGAAGCAAAAGTAGAGCACGAAAATGACATGCTAGACTACTCCATAATTGCAACCAAGGGCAAGGATGGATAGAGCATAACCATATGTTCAAAACACCCTTACTGAAGTATCTCACGATATGCATGGATCTCTCTGTAGCATCATGTTTACATGGCATCAAAATAACAACAGAACAGGGACTAAAATCAGTAACATCACGATGCCTAGTTTGCATGCTTGTGCTAGTCACCACATTGATCACAAAAATACATGGCAAACACCTCTGTAAAGAAGACATAGCATAGATCAAAACACATGTAGACATCAACCTCATAGGATGCACACATCAATCATGGCAAAAATGACAAAAGAGCTCGTTCTGTTAACAGACAACAGAAAACATTATGAAGCACTCTTACAACGATGATTCAGGCATCTAGATGACCTCAAATGAATATGCTGCAATGGAATGAAATGATGTACTCGCCGAGGCGAACAATTTGACGTATTACACGCACGAAACGGAGCTACGGATGCAGAGATACAACAGTTCAAACATGGAATGAAAATAACAAAAATCTAGGACTTAGTCAATTTCAGAATGAGTGCGGAATAACTAAACGTCGCACGGGGCGGAATTCAGGCGGGCTGCTCACCATGGGCCACTGGGCCGGCTCGGTGAAGAGGTGGGCTGCGAGCAGAGGGGGAAACGGGCCGGACGGGGCCCACTTGGCGCAGTGGGCCGAGCCCACGTGGGGCGCAGGAGGCCGGGTTGGGCGTCGCCTCCTGCCGGGTTGAGGGCGAGGCCGGCGGCGCTGGGGTTGCCGCGGCGGCAACGAGGAGGCGCGGGGGCGCTCCGGCAGGGGCAGAGGTGCACTCTGATAGGGGCGGCTGAGGTCGCCGGCGGGGAGCTGGCCGCAGGAGCGGGTCGCGGGGCCGCGGAGGAGGGAGGCTGAGGCGGAGGGGATGCCGAGGCGGGGCGGCGGAGCTGCGCGGGGAGGCGCGCTCCGGCGGAGGCGGGAGGCGGCGATCGCCGGAGAGGCGGCTGGCGGCGGCGCGGGAGCGCTCCGGCGAGGCGGCGGCGCGGATCGGAGGCGGAGGGCGCGGGCACGTCCCCGGGCGGCGGCGGTGGATCTGGGCCCAGGTGGGCCCGCGATGGGCTTCCCCGGGCCACGCGGTGGGCAATGGCGGCGGGACAGGTGGCGGCACGGGGTTGGTCCGGGGCGGCGGCGCGGACATGTCCGGCGGTGTCCGGACATGTCCGGTGGCGCAGAGGAGGTGGATCTAGGGTTTCGGGTGATTTGATCCGCGAATTTGGACGGGGAGGGCATATATATAGATAGAGGGAGCTAGGAGTGTCCAAATGAGGAGCGGTTTTCGGCCACGCGATCGTGATCGAACGACCGAGAGCATGGAGGGGAGTTAGATGGGTTTTGGGCCAGTTTGGAAGGGGTGTTGGGCTGCAAAGAGAAAGGGGGGTTTCGGGCTACGCAGTTAACCGTTGGAGTATCAAACGACCCCAAATGGAACGAAACTTGACAGGCGGTCTACCTGTGCTATACCAAGGCCACTTGGCAAGGCTCGAGCCATTCCGAGAAAGTTTAACACCCACTCACAACAGGACACAAAAAGGGGAACGCCGGAGGGCATAGGAGTGCCGGATCGCGAAACGGACAACGGGGAAAATGCTCGGATGCAAGAGACGAACACGTATGCAAAATGAAATGCACATGATGACATGATAAAATGCAACATGCAAGCAAATGACATGGCAACGACGGCGAATAACTGGCAGACACCTGGCACATCGGATCCGGGGCGTTACAGAAGAATGGCTCAATGGGCCATGCAAAATTCACAACACACCGGATACTACGCCAACACATAGCCTTTGAGCATGTTGGATACTCCGGCATGTAGCAAAAACCGGCGAGGATCTTCTTGTAAACCATAAAGTAGAGCAACATTCCGCCGAAGACAACAATGCGGTACTGACAGTCTTTGAGAATTTCGCCTCAAATAATAGGCGCAAGCGAGCTCATCGAAATTTCGCTGAAATCTGCCACGTGGCAAAAGTAAATCCGTGGAGCGACACTGCTATAACCTTCAGTGCCAGCGACGAACCTCAATTCCATACAGTCCAGGCACCAGCCGCTTTGGTCCTTAGCCCAATCGTGGATGGTTTTCGGCTTACTAAAGTACACATGGATGGAGGATGCGGATTAAACTTGATCTATGAAGAAACGCTCAACAAGATGGAAATTGATAAAAGCCGCATTGAGCAAAGCGGCACGACCTTCAGGGGAATCTTCCCTAGTCGGGAGGCACGGTGTGCAGGAAAAATCACACTCTATGTGGTATTCGGCACCCTGAAGAATTATAGGTCCGAAGAAATCACATTCCAAGTGGCTCCTTTCAGCAACGGATACCATGCCCTTTTAGGGTGTGACGCATTCACGAGCTTTCAGGCTATACCCCGTTACGGGTACATGAAGCTTAAAATGCCCGGACCCAATGGAATCATCACTCTAGCTAGTGATCCGTACGTCGCACTCTGCACCGAAAATAAAACTGCAGCACTAGCCCTGGAAGCATTATCCGAAGCCCTAGCGGCCGAAGAACTAACAACGCTGTGCGCCACAGTGGACAGGGACGACGTGATACTCGACAAACGACCCAAATCCACCTCATTCAAGCCTGCGGACGAAATAGTCAAATTCCAGGTCCATCCAACGGACCCCACAATGATAGCTTCCATCGGGACACAGTTGAGCCCCACAATGGACGGCGCACTGCGAGAATTCCTACACGAGAATTGGGACATTTTCGCCTGGCATCCTTCAGACATGCCGGGCATCCCATGCAGGCTGGCCGAACACAGCCTCAATATACTGAAAGGATACAAGTCAGTCAAACAGACTCTTAGGCGCTTCTCAGAACCTAAACGGCAAGCCTTGGGAGAATAGCTAGCCCAGCTACTTGAGGCTGGATTCATCAGAGACATAAATCATCCGGATTGGCTAGCAAATCTAGTAATGGTACCAAAGAAGGATAAATCCTGGCGCCTATGTGTCAAATTTCAAAGACCTCAACAAAGCTTGCCCCAAGGATCCCTTCCCCCTCCCTTGCATTGACCAAATCATCGACGCCACTGCAGGACACGACTCATTATGTTTCCTCGACGCATACTCCGGATACCATCAAATAAGGATGGCGGAATCCGACCAAGCCGCAATGGCCTTCATAACGCCATATGGCCCCTTCTGTTTCAACACTATGCCTTTTGGGCTCAAAAATGGCGGCGCAACCTATCAATGTATGATTCAGACATGCCTGGAGAAGCAAATTGGCAAAACAGTGGAGGCATACATGGACGACGTGGTCATAAAAACAAGACACGTCGAAACTTTAATAGATGACTTGAAACTCATGTTCGACAACCTCCAAACATACGACATCAAGCTCAACCCGGAAAAATGTGTTTTCAGCATACCCTCTGGGAAATTGCTCGGCTTCATCGTTTCTAATAGAGGAATCGAAGCAAATCCGGCAAAAACCTGAGCTCTGTCGCAGTTGGCCATCCCAATAGACCTCAAACATATCCAGAGACTCACTGGATGCGTGGCTGCCTTAAGCCGCTTTATCTCCCGATTAGGAGAAAAGGCACTACCTCTTTACCACCTTCTTCGACGCATCGAACACTTCGTGTGGACGGATGCGGCCACGGCCGGACTGGATGCAATAAAGACCCTATTGGCCAGCAACCCAGTCCTGATCGCACCAAATATTGGCGAACCTATGCTATTGTACATAGCTGCAACACATCAAGTTGTAAGCGATGCGCTCGTCGTCGAACGGGAAGCAGACGGATAAAAGTTCCCGCTCCAAAAGCTGGTATATTACGTGTCCACTGTCTTCACTCCATGCAAATCCTGATACCCACAATATCAAAAGATAGCATACGCGGTCTTCATGGCATCCCGAAAGCTACGACACTACTTTCAAGAGTGTTTGGTTACGGTGGCCTCTGAAGTACCACTCAACGACATAATAAACAACCGCGACGCCATGGGACGAATTGCTAGGTGGGCTATCGAGCTCCTTCTGTTCGACATAACATACAAACCACATCGGGCCATTAAGTCGCAAGTACTGATTGACTTTGTTGCCGAATGGACAGAAGCCGAACTCCCTAAAGAGTATGGCGTGTACTCCAATTGGATCATGCACTTCGACGGCTCTAAAATGCTGGCTGGATTGGGAGTGGGTGTAGTCCTAACATCCCCCATCGAAGACACGGTCCAATATGTCCTCCAAATATTATACAGAGACTCCAACAACGCAGCCAAATACGAGGCTCTGTTGCATGATCTTCGGATGGCACTCTCTACGGGCATTCAACGCCTAGAAGTGCGCGGGGACTCAAACCTCGCAATATCACAAATAAACAAAGATTTTGATGCTAAGGATCCGAAAATGGCGGCCTACCGTAATGCCGTCCTCAAAATGTTAGCTCGGTTCGAGGGGCTCGGATTCCACCATGTGGCTCGAGAAAACAATCAAGCGGCGGATATCCTCGCCCGCATCAGCGCCAAACGCGACCCTGTCCAACCTAATATATTCTTGGAAAGGCTGTTCAAGCCATCCGTCGTATGGGAAGGGGAGTCCGGCAACACTAGTTCAGCTCCGAATACAACCCCAGATTCTGAACCATCTGACGTAATCGGGGGCTCCGCCACCGAAATAACACCATCGGCCCACGAAATCATGGCTGTAATCGCTCCGTGGACCGATCCTTTCCTGGCGTACCTAAATAGGCAGGAGCTCCCCGAGGACCAAAATGAAGCACCTTGTATTTTGCGGCGTTCCAAAGCCTCCAAAGTCCATGAGGGAGAACTCTATAAGAAAAGTGCCACCGGAGTGCTCCAAAGATGCATCTCCGAAGAGGAAGGGCGACAGCTCTTGGCTGAAATCCATGTCGGACTCGGTGGGCACCACGCTGCGGCTCGGGCACTTGTCAGCAAGGCCTTCCGTACAGGTTTTTATTGGCCGTCGGTCCAACACTGCGTCAGTTGCCAGCTATTTGCCAATCAGAGCCATATGCCCCCTACCGCTCTCCAAACAATCCCCATAACTTGGCCCCTCGCGGTTTGGGGGCTGGACATGGTCGGACCTCTTAAAGGGGGAAGCCATAATAAAAAATACTTATTGGTCATGGTGGACAAGTTCACCAAATGGATAGAAGCCAAACCAGTTAAAACGGCCGAATCTGGACCAGTGATAGACTTCATATCAGGGGTTGTACACCGTTACGGCGTCCGCCATAGCATCATCACCGACAATGGCTCAAACTTTACAGCCGATGAAGTGAAAACTTGGTGCGACAACATGGGTATTAAACTCGATTACGCCTCCGTCTATCACCCCCAAACAAATAGACAGGTCAAACGTGCAAATGGTCTCATCATGAGCGGCATCAAACCCAAACTAGTGTGATCCTTGGCAGAATCGGACACGCACTGGGTCGAGGTGCTCGACTCCGTACTCCGGGGGCTGCGGACCACGCCAAATCGTACCAAGGGATATACACCATTTTATGGTGTACGACGCAGAAGCAGTACTACCCTGCGACATAATCCATGACTCACCTCGCGTGCGCATGTACGAAGAAAAGGAAGCTGAGCTAGATCGGCAGGATAACTTAGATGCCCTGGAGGAGGAGCGCGACGTTGCAAAAGCCCGTTCCGCATTCTATCAGCAGCAGGCTCGAAGGTATCAAAGAAGAGAATTGCGGGCCAAAACTTATAACATTGGCGAACTCGTTCTACGCCTACCGGAGAAGAAGAAGGACAAGCTCAAACCTAAGTGGGAGGGTCCCTTCATAATTGATAAAGTTCTCATTGGAGGAGCATACCGCGTGCGCAATGCATCCGATAACAGACTCGAGCCGAACCCATGGAATGCGACCACACTCCGGAGATTCTACGCCTAGTGCCGAACTCAGTGTTCGTCTCCTTACCCCCGCTCTTTTAATTATGTTCTCCCTTTTTTCCTTTCTCACCCCTTTTACCTTCTTCACACAAAGTATTAAATACAGTGTGGATTATCGGATCACTTCGGCTGCACTATGTGTGCTCACAATACCTGGGGGCTTCCTATACGGAAGCTAAATATAATTACTTTTGTGGCTTCCTGCCTACCACATATGGGTCCTTTTTCCATATGTGCCCTTTTCTTCACCATTATATGCATCGATATGACTTAAGATGTGGCCATGCTGGGTTGCCTGGCTCTTGTGTTTATGCCTTACGTTCCCATTAATTCGGCTAGGGCATAAGGGGAGCACCTCTGCGATTGTTACTGCCGGTTCAGCCGGATGTGTACCTCAGACTGGGTGAAGCCGAAAGCTAGCGTTCTTAAGGGAATATTCGGTCGGTGAACAAAATATGTTTCTTTCATTTATTACAACGTGAATCCCCAGATGTTTCATATCCTGCGTTTCTTTTCGAAGTTCTGACATGCACATCGATGCATGCGTACCCAGGGAAAGGAGCCCCTAACAAAACTATTCTCCCTGGAAGATGTTTCTTACTACCCATGTAATATAACATAACTAGTTGAGTACTTGTTTGTTCAAGCACTTATGACCCCTGCGCCTGGTTTCCACGCATACCCCGGTTTTGCATAATTGAGCGGGTATTCGGATACACCCCGGACTGTCGGATCCGGGGGCTGAAGCGAAAAGGTCCGCCATGACAAAAGATTTTTAATCCGGCTAGGGACTACATATGTCCATTGAATTACATAGTCACTTGGACTGACTATATTCTTCCTCTATACCATCCAACAGGCTATCTAGCTTGGAATCCTGTCGGGAATACTTTGCGGCTAACGCTACCTGGTCATACACCAGACTCACGGGAATATCTTGCCCATCTGGCCCTGCCGGTCCGAGTTCGGCCATATGGTTCGGGTCAAGCTTGGTGTAGCGCGTCTTCACCATGGCCCACGCTTCCCTTGCACCTTGTCGGCAGGCTGATACCTTCCACAACCGGAAGCGCCGATGCGCTCCTTGGAGCATATCCACGAGCTCCCCCATGCCTCCTAGCAGGGAAGTGGATGGCCACAAGCCCTGGGCAATACCCTGCATCACCTGCCGAACTCGTTCGTGCAGCTGTGAGAGATCTTGCAGTAAATCGCCTACGGACCCGGGCATCTCCTCTTCAGGATGGCCCGTCAGCATACCTACAGATATAAACTCTTTTAAAATGCTTCCTCGCCGAACTGTACTGCAGTTCGTTTAGGCACTTACCATAAATGTCGCGACGAAGCCTCCTATTCTCCTTCACGGAGTCCGCTAGCTGAGCTCGAACACCTGTTAATTCGACGCCCAACCGGACGTTGGCATCTTGGAGATTGTTTTTCTCCTGCCTAACCTGTGTAAGCACACGCTCGCCAGCCTTTAGCTGTCTTTGGAGATGTGACTCACTATCTCTTACGATCTACAGATTCTCCCCGGGATTGTCTGCAGAATTTTCTGTTAGACTTATAAAGAAAGCCAATTACTAACTGGTACATTTCCTTAAAAATTCTCTATTTAGACAAATGTTACAAGATGAGGCCTTCTGGGATTCCTCTAGTTTGGCAACCGCTGCCCTCAGCTGGGTCTTGCACTCCTCCAGCTCTTGAGACAAATGGGTATTCTTCTCTACAAGAACCTGTGCATACAATGATCCTTAAATCAGTTGTTCCAACTGTTTCAAGTTTCAGGGGCTACTGCTATACATGCTTATCAAATTTTATTACCTGTATATCTTTCGCATACTGGTCCGTCGCTCGGGCAAGCCCATCTTGGGCAGCTCGGATGTATGCGTCTACCGAATTGAAAGCATTGAATGCCTTTTCGGAAAAGATACTATTGCAAAGTACGGCCCGTCGGCGCCGGTGGTTCATGGCACTCTCTACTTCGGAATTTGTGGCGGAGAGCCTATCCGCATCCTCTATCGGAGGAAAATTCGGCATCGGCCCCACATTGGCCTCCTCCCTCAAAGCCGGTTCTGGAATCCAGCTGGTGGAGGCATGACCGGCAGGCTCTCCGGATGTAGTACGTCGACTACTCTTTCTGCCAGGACACGATGGACGCTGTTACATTTCAAACATCATAATCGGAAAGCAGATTTTAACTATACCTTTACGATGGCGTTTCGGCCCTAACCGCCTTCCTCTTGAGCCTGCCTGGCCCAGACGCCCTTTGCTGACGAGCCCCCGGGGGCTCGGCGCCACATTCCGATGGTCGTCTCTGTAAAAATAAGATATTTGTGCATAAGGCATGGAGTAAGGAAGGAATCTTCTTCAGAAAGCTGCAGCTTTGCTTACACCCGATGCAGGGAGCAGTCCGGGATAATCGGCAATAATAGCCACCAAGGTGCCGTCGTGGCTTGCCTGATAAAATGTCCCGTCGACAAGCTCCACAGATATATTCGGATCTTCTTTAAGTCCAAGGTCGAGGGCCCGGCCGCGGTCCTCTGGCTACGGAGGAGGGCTGTTGAACTCTTTCACGGCCTGCCTCAGTTCTTGCTTAGAAATGTCAAGGTAAATGATTGTGATGAAGGGCACAAGAATGGATAAAGTTGAGTAAAGAGTAACGGCTCACCCAGCTTCGGGGGTTGTACATGGAAAATCCATCCCGCGGTTTGATGCGGAGGAACTCCTCCTCCTCTCCTTTATATAAATTGGATAGTATTCTCGCCGGAGCAGTGGAGGAATCCGGACCTTTACGACCACAGCAGGTGGCATCGTCTTCCCCGTTGAAGTGCCACATAGGCTTCCCCCGGTATTGAAGTGGCTACACCCCCCGCATTATGCATATTGATATGACCTCGACTATTGTCAGTCCTGATTTGGCCAGTGTCTTTATCCTGCTCATCAGGAAGTGGACTTCTCTGGTATCTTCCTCCTGAGGGCTCCGAGGGCGCCAACTTCGGCGTTTCTTCAGCAGAGCATTATTAAACTCAGGTAGGCCCGTCTGGATTGGATCCCGAAGGGGAACGTCATCAACATAAAACCACTCCGAGGGCCAGTCTTCAGATGCCTTCTTTGGGGTACCAGACAGGTATCCGGTCTGGGCGACACACCATATTTCTGCTCCGCCCACTTGATATATAGATCCCCCCTGATTGCGAGGGACGAGGCAGAATAACTTCTTCCATAACTCGAAGTGAGCCTCGCAGCCCAGAAATAATTCGCAAAGGGCAACGAATCCTGCGATGTGCAGCATGGAGGCGGGGGTGAGGTTCTGCAACTGGAGGCCATAGAAATCCAGGAGCACGTGAAGGAATGGGTGGATTGGAAACCCAACGCCTCTTAGAAAATATGGGATGAGGCATACTCGCTCCCCCTGAGATGGGTTAGGAGACCTCTCCGCTTGCTCCCCGTCATTGTAGGTGGCTAGTCCGGCTCGGACGGGGACCATGAACGCTGGTGGAAGAAACCCTAGGGTCTGTAACTCTACTAAACGACTATGGGGAACAAAACATTATTCCCAATCACCTGGCTTAGAGCTAAGGGAGCAAGAAGAGGAGTTGCGGCGACTGGCCATGTTGGAGTGGTTTTTCCGGATGCGCTCTGTTGGATGCTTGCTCAAGGGAAGAAGGTGAGATTTGGATCTGAGGATCCCCGTCTCTTCAAATAGACGGTTTGCCTGCAGGGCCGGGTGGCAAATGTAAAAATGCTCCGGCTCCTCCTATTCGCTCGACACGTGGAGATGGCCATTATTGAAGCACAGAAGCCAAGGAGTACAACATTGATGGGATGTCGGACACTGTTCGTTACAACAGGTACTTTGGAGTATTCGAAGATGGAACCCGCCTTGCAATGCCGAAGACAATCTGCACGCCGGACTCATCGTCATTGAAGCCTGGTTCAGGGGCTACTGAGGGAGTCCTAGATTAGGGGGTATCCGGACAACTGGACTATATACTTTGGTCAGACTGATGGACCGCGAAGATACAAGACTCAAGACTTCGTCCCGTGTCCGGATGGGACTCTCCATTGCGTGGAAGACAAGCTTGGCGATCCGGATGTTAGATCTCTTTCTTTGTAACTGACTCTGTGTAAACCCTAGCCCCCTCCGGTGTCTATATAAACCGGAGGGTTTAGTCCGTAGAGGAACAATCATAATCATCATAGGCTAACTTCTAGGGTTTAGCCTCTACGATCTCGTGGTAGATCTACTCTTTTAATACTCATATCATCAAGATCAATCAAGCAGGAAGTAGGGTTTTACCTCCATCGAGAGGGCCCGAACCTGGGTAAAACATCGTGTCCCTTGCCTCCTGTTACCATTAGCCTTAGACGCACAGTTCGGGACCCCCTACCCGAGATCCGCCGGTTTTGACACCGACAACAGCCCCTTCAATCAATTGCGGGCCGTTCCATCCAACATCATGGTGAAGTACTTGGCCATTGCAGCGTCACTGACTTCCAGTAGCTCCATGGCCATCTCGTAGCTTTCAATCCATGCCCCAGACTGTAAGTCGGCCGTGTAATTAGGCACCTTTCGAGGCCCCTTTAAATCCTTGGGCAAACGCTTATTACGTAGAGCCGACACCAGGCAAGGGACACCTCCAGTCCTAGTGGTCACACCTGCCTCAATAGAAGCAGTCAGATAAACCGGAAATGACTGGTAAGCCGCCCGCTGAGCCACCTGCTCAGCCGCCCGCTCAACCTCTTGACATACCCTGTCCTGATCAACCAAATTAGGAACTCCATCACGCGCCAGGTCATGCCCGCCCGGCTGGTCACGGCATCGGGCGTTACTTGAAACGGCCGCCGAATCCATGTGCCTGCTATAACTCGGGCTCCGGCTTGGGTGAGGGGTCAAATGAATCTTGTCTCGGCTATAAGAGTATGCCTCCTGCTGCACCAAAGCCGTCTGAAGAAGCTCTCTGACTCTTCGTGTTTCAACCATCGTCGGAGAGTCCCCATCCACGGGGAGATACACCAATCCTGTCGCCGCAACGATCATGTTCTGTAGAGGGTTAGAATAATGACCCGGTGGTGCTGGTACATAGTGAGGTGGAGTAGTATTCGGACGAGGGGGTTCCGTCACTCGTGGCTGCACCGGCGTCCCAGCCCCGGGCGTTGCAACCCAGTTTACCTCCGGTGGGTTACTAGGCCCTGTACCGGGTTTACGGAAGAGGTTTCGAGGATCATAAACCGGAGGCAGATGGGATTGAGTCTTTTGGTACCTTCTCCTCATGACCTCATTTGACGCGTTCTGATTGAAGGAAATATGGCCTAGAGGCAATAATAAAGTTGTTGTTATATTTCCTTATATCATGATAAATGTTTATTATTCATGCGAGAATTGTATTAACTAGAAACTTAGTACATGTGTGAATACATAGACAAACAGAGTGTCACTAGTATTCCTCTACTTGACTAGCTCGTTGAATCAAAGACGGTTAAGTTTCCTAGCCATAGACATGAGTTGTCATTTGATTAACGGGATCACATCATTAGAGAATGTTGTGATTGACTTGACCCATTCCGTTAGCTTAGCACTTGATCGTTTAGTATGTTGCTATTGCTTTCTCATGACTTATACATGTTCCTATGACTATGATATTATGCAACTCCCGAATACCAAAGGAACACTTTGTGTGCTACCAAACATCACAACGTAACTGGGTGATTATAAAGGTGCTCTACAGATGTCTCCGATGGTGTTTGTTGAGTTGGCATAGATCAAGATTAGGATTTGTCACTCCGATTGTCGTAGAGGTATCAATGGGCTCTCTCGGTAATGCACATCACTATAAGCCTTCCAAGCAGTGTGACTAATGAGTTAGTTGCGGGATGATGCATTACGGAACGAGTAAAGAGACTTGCTGGTAACGAGATTGAGCTAGGTATTGAGATACCGATGATTGAATCTCGGGAAAGTAACATACCGATGACCAAGGGAACAACATATGTTGTTATACGGTCTGACCGATAAAGATCTTCGTAGAATATGTGGGAGCCAATATGAGCATCCAGGTTCCGCTATTGGTTATTGGCCGGAGACATGTCTCGGTCATGTCTATATAGTCCTTGAACCCGTAGGGTCCGCACGCTTAACGTTCGGTGACGATCGGTATTATGAGTTTATGTGTTTTGATGTACCGAAGGTTGTTCGGAGTCCCGGATGAGATCAGGGACATGATGAGGAGTCTCGAAATTTTCGAGACGTAAAGATCGATATATTGGAAGGCTATATTCGGACATTAGAAAGGTTCTGAGTGGTTCGGGTATTTATTGGAGTACCGGAGAGTTATGGCAATTCGGTGGGGAGTATATAGGCCTTATTGGGCTTTAAGAGAGAGAGAGAGAGAGAGAGAGGCAGGCCGCGCCCCCCCAAGACCTAGTCCGAATTGGATTAGGGGGAGGGGCGGCGCCCCCTCCTTCCTTCTCTGCTCTCTTCCCTTTCCTTCTCTCCTACTCCTACTACTTGGGAGGGGGGGAATCCTACTCCCGGTGGGAGTAGGACTCCCCAGGGTGCGCCATAGTAGAGGGCCGGCCCTCCCCCGCCTCCACTCCTTTATATACGGGGGAGGGGGGCACCCCATAGACACATAAGTTGATCATTGATCTTTAGCCATGTGCGGTGCCCCCCTCCACCATAATCCACCTTCGTCATATCGTTGCGGTGCTTAGGCGAAGCCCTGCGTCAGTAGCTTCATCAACACTGTCATCACACCGTCATGCTGATGGAACTCTCCCTCAAAGCTCTACTTTCAGTACTAGGATCTTCATCAATATCGTGAGTTCGTGGGACGTGACTGAGCTGAACGTGTGCAGATCACGGAGGTGCTATACGTTCAGTACTAGGATCGGTCGATCGTGAAGACGTACGACTACATCAACCGCGTTGTCATAACGCTTCCGCTTCTGGTCTACGAGGGTACGTGGACAACACTCTCCCCTCTCGTTGCTATGCATCACCATGATCTTGCGTGTGCGTAGGAATTTTTTTGAAATTACTATGTTCCCCAACACTGATCCATCGTGAGCTGGAGACCCGCTGAGCTTGAGCGTCCAGAGTGTGCCGCTCTTCGGTCATCCTGACGTCTTCCGCCGCCAGGTCTTCCTTAGCTTGCAATATATCCTGCTTTAACTGTGCCACTTCCGCATCATGTTGATCTTGATCTGCTGGGTTGACCATGGCGGTTAATAGAGCTGTCATCTTATCCATGAGATCCATCAGCACCTGAGCCGGCGGGCGTGCAGGGCCTCTTGCCCCGGCTGCCGCTGACCCAGAGGCTATTGCTTCCGCAGCCATAGAGTTTTTAACGGGTTGCGTGCTAGCCAGGAAGATCCCAACTCTGCTCGGTGGCTCAAAGGGGTCCGGAATACTGCTGCCATCGGAACAGCCCGGGTCCTTTAAAAATTCCCCTCGATGGATGCATCCCATGAAGGCATGCTTCACGACGGGCTGAGCCCGGGCGGGTCTCGCACGTTGAGCTGTCCCGACAATGTCGGTGCAGATGTCTAGCTCAGGGCCCGACTCGCCGATCTTGCCGATGAAGACGTGGATTCCGTCGAAGGGGACCCAGTACCCGTTGTCAGGACCCCGACTCGATGCCACATAGATCTAGCATGTAACACTTCATATCACTTTGCGGCCTCACGCACGGTATTCCCACGGGTGTCGCCTTACCTTTACCCGGGACCATTTGCGCCTTTTGGCACACGTATATGACAGTGTCGCTAGCATCCATATGATAAGGAGCCCGGGCTGACATGGCTAGTCGTAAACCCAAAGTGGCACAAACTTACAGGGACAGGCATCCATGACCCAGCATCGAACGTGTCGGTCATCAGCGAGTGAATCCAGGCTGTAGCACTGGGCTAGCAGGACTCCGGTGAACTGGGCTGTAGCGGGCTAACAGGACTCCGGTATTCATCGCGTGACATTTCCCCGAAGGGACAGACACAGGAACGAAGAAGGACACATGCCGGCCAGCCTAAGTGTTCCGGAGCAGTAGCAAGCTACCATGGCTCGGTGGAAACACTAGGAGACATTTCCCGGTAAGAGAGGCTACTAAAGATAAACAACTAGATAGTCAGATCCCACACATACCAAGCATTTCAATAACATACACACAATATGCTCGATATGTGCAATACAACATGGCATCACAAAATGACTCTACGACTCAGGTAGTTTATTCAATAGGCTCCGAGGAGCGAGATATTACAAACATGGGTCTCATGACCCAACACTCAGAGCATACAAGTCAAAGCACAAGCGGAAGCTATCATGTCTGAGTACAGACATCTATAATGAAAAAGGCTGAGAAGCCTGACTATCTATCAGATCCTGCCGAGGGCACAAGATCGTAGCTGAGGTATCAAGCTAAACGTCGAAGTCCATGTGGAACTACTAGTGAGACTGAAGTCTCTCTGCAAAAACATAAAATAGGCAAACGTGAGTACAAATGTACCCAGCAAGACTTACATCAGAACTAACTACATATGCATCATTTTCAACAAGGGGATGGTGGGGTTTAACTGCAGCAAGCCAGCTTTGACTCGGTGGCTATCCTAAACTACGACTGCAAGCGACTCTTTTGAGGTGGCGCACACGAGTCCACATATTCACCATATCAATACACCACTATGGATCCGCTCCCGTCTCCCTACGAGAACGCCATCCATAGCACTCACGCTTATCTTGCGCATTTTAAAGTATCCACTTTCACTTGTCTATGAACTGATATAAGCAATCCAGAAGTCCTTTACCGCGGACACGGCTATTCGAATAGATGATGTTAACCCTGCAGGGGTGTACTTCTTCATACATGTTTCCACCACTTAGCGTCTGCACACGACATGTGCTCGGCAGACTTCAAGCGAAAGCCGACGTGGGTGTAGACCACGACCTACCTAAACACTCAAGTCTCTAGTCCAGGTTTATCGCCTATTCGGGTTCCATCCATGAGGAGATCCGGCCGGAGTTTCGCTCACAGCCCCAAACGATGTGAACAGGGTTCCCGAGATACCAAACGGGCATCCAGTACACCGTGCCACGTACCTACCGCATCACAGCCCACCCCTACGGTCAGCGCTGTCCACGGCCTCCAGCAAGCTACAAACACCAGAAACTACTTGCAACTCCTGGACAGAGGACTAGGGTGAATAAGAAGTCGAGCGGGGTCATATTTCAGGGCCCAATGCATGGTAGTAGCTGAATCATGGATCACAAACACAGAACTCAGTTCCTGAGGACGTCTTCAATGAGACAACCCACCATGTACTCCTACATGGCCTCTCACCGCTACCTTTACCAAATCGTGTTCACACACTTAGCTCACACACAGTAGGACATGTTCACACGCCTCTGATTCATCCCCGATGAATCAGACCTGACTCAACTCTAAGCAGTAGCAGGCATGACAAACAAGCATGAATGAGTAGGCACAACAGGGCTCAAACAACTCCTACTCATGCTAGTGGGTTTCATCTATTTACTGTGGCAATGACAGGTCATGCGAAGGATAAAGGGGTTCAGCTACCGCAGCAGGTAACAGTTGAATCGTTGTTGTCCTAATGCATTAAAAGAGAGCAGGAGCGAGAGAGTAGGATTGTATCGGAATGAACAAGGGGGTTTTGCTTGCCTGGCACTTCTAAAGATAACATTGAGTCTTCATCAGTGTCAACGATCACATCATCGGTGTCACGTCTATCGAGAGGGGACAAATACCGGCAACACAGAAGGAAACACAATCAATGCAATGCACAATATGATGCATGATCATGACATGGCAAAATGAATGTGTTTTGAGCTAATGCAACTAGCAACAGATTAAATGAAGTTGGTTTGAATACAAGATTCAAATTCAAACTCCATATGTGATTATTTAAATGCACTTTAATTGATTTGTGCTAAACAGCAGCTATAAGTTGTTCTAACATGCATGGAAATGGTACAGATGGATTCCTTGAATTTTTCTGATAATTTTTCATATATAAATTATTTAATTTGGAGTTACGGTTAATTTTCTATGATTTATTGAAGTTTTACAATTTTCTGGAATTTTCTGATTATTTTTAAATCCAGAAAATACTTATTGCGTCAGCATTGCGTCACTATGACGTCAGCAGGTCAACAGACGCTGCTGGTGGTCAAACCTGACCAGTGGGGTCCACTGGTCAGTGACTGGGGCTGATTAGTGTCGCTGACATGTGGGCCCAGTCAATAGCCACGTCAGCTTAGTCAAAGCTGACGCGTGGGGCCACTAGGATTAGTTAAAAACTAAACAGAAACTAATCTAGGATTAATTAGCAGGTGGGGCCCTGCTGTCAGTGTCTGGACTAATTAACCTAATTAAAATTAACCCTAACTAACTTAGTTAGCCGGGCGGGGCCCGCATGTCAGTGAGTCAGTGGCTTAACTAAATTAGTTATTAAATTAACCAAAAGTTAGCAGGGGACGGGCCCACACGTCGGTGACCCAGGGGGGTCAAATCCCTGGTCAACCGGGCTAATCCACCGGCGTCTAACCGCCGGCAACGACCAGACACGGCGGTGGCTCGCCGGAATGGCTGCTCCGACGCCCATTCGACGCGCGGAGGGGTTCTACAGGGAGCTCGTGCTCGTGCGCATCCAATGGAGCAAGCCCGAGGAGCTGGGGTGGCCTGAGTCGACGGCGGCGAGCTCCAAGGCGGCGGCCGGAGTTCGGGCACCTGCGGGTTTGGCGCTACAGCGCGTTTCACGAAGAACTGGTGGGATCTGCGGCTTCCTGAGGAAACGCTGAGCACGCCTACGTGCTCTGGTGCGACGTGCGGGGGTTGCAACTGCGGCGGCGACATGGCCGGCGGTGGGGAGCGCTCGGCTCCGGTGGTTGATGCGGCTAGGGGGCGAATTAGGCAACGAGGCATGGGGGAAACGATGCAGCGGCTCACCGCGGTTCTTCTGGTGCTACTAGCGAGGCAGGGGAGGCACGGGGTCCGGCGAATCGACGGCGGGGATCACCGGCACCCGAGGTCGGAAACGGCGGCGTTGGAGATGCAGCAGAGCTTCTGGCGCCGCGTGACTCGATGGAGAGGACGACGACGTCGTGGCGGAGCTCGGGATCACGTCGGAGAGGTGGGGCAGTGGCTGTGGGTGCGGGGTTATGGCAGCGCGTCCATGGAGGCTTCGGCCATGGCGGGGAACGGGCGAGGAGAGGCGTAGGGGGGGCGAATGGGGTGTCGGCGAGGTCGGGGCGACGACCAGGAGACGATCCACGCGGCGCAACGGCGACCAGGGCGATGCAGAGAGGCTGGGTGGTGCGTGGCGAGCTCGGGCGCGCCATGCTCACCTCCCTGCCTGCTCTGGCAAGGGGAAGCAGCTGGCTGGCACGGGCCAGCACAGTGCTGGGCCGGCCAGTGGGTTGCCAGGTAAGTGGCCAGGTAAACTCTCTCTCTCTCTCTTTCAGTTTTAATTCAGTTTTCTATTTTGCAGGTTTGTTTTGAATTTGGTTTTGAAACCAATTCATTTTATTTTGCTTCTGACAATATTTTTAGGAGCTAAAAGAATTAAAACAATGCTCCACAAAAATATTTCAGAATTATTGGACCTATATTTATTTAACAGTAGATATAAGTCCAATTCAAATAGCTATTGATTTAATTCAAATACCCAAAATAAATGTTTCTGAGATACCGAAAATATTGGTTTGGATTTTACCTCTTGCCAATATTTCCAGAGGATAACAAGAACATTTTCTTGGACTTATTTGAAGCAATTTTTATCTTGATCATTTTTTTAAAGGATTCTGAGGCTTTGAAAATTCCTCAATTCAAATTTCATTTGAATTTAAACATGATGCAGCAACCAAGCTAGTCCAAGGCCAGGGTAAAGCTAGGGATGTGACAACTCACCCCCACTAAACAAGAATCTCGTCTCGAGATTCAAGCGTAGGGTAAGATGAAGGGGAAACGCAAACTAGTATAATCTTCACGATCCAGGGTGCACTTCAGTTGAACGTTGATTCATTCACCGTTATTGTCTTGAAGTCTTGCTCTGAGAAATCCTGTCAACATGACATGGAGGGAAGAAGGAGACTCTAGAAGGGTCGATCTTCTCGAAGATCGAACAACTCAGGATTAACTCCCGGAATGTGACATAGCAACATCTCTCAAGCTGAGAGACGAAGCATACCTCTAGAGGGACGGAGTGGAGCAGGTGACGAGGTTCACTAGGTAGACAGCAATTCCAGACTTAAGAATGTGGTGATCGGTTGTCAACATAGCGAGGAGTTGAATTGCCATGACACCACGACGAAACATCCTGGAGAAGGGTGATTCGTAGATTATTATCTTAAGTGGCAAAAAGAATTACCTTTGATATAGAGATCACTGAGACTCTCTATATCAGCCGAAGGCAAATCACAGCAATCGATTGGCGGGGTCGGTAGAATGGCATACTCGGACTTGGATGATGTGGATTACCTTGTTGAAGACAACGTAATGGATGAATTTGATTATCACCGGAGATGGAAGAGACCCGTGGTAGAATGGCACATTGGCGGTGCAAGCTGGGAACAAAATGCAAATGCTGGGAATGATTCTGGTAACTGGGGAAGAACCCAACAATAGAGAGTGAATTCACTGTTTGAATAGGTCATAGCATTGCCGAGGAAACTGAGAGCAAACCCAGTTAGTGCCGATGATAACACCTAGCGCTTGTGCATGCTCTCAAGAACTTGAGCATTTCCATATTCATCAAGGTTTTACCAACATCCGTGTCAAGAATCCTGGCAACACAACATACCACCATGATGAACAACGATGGACGATGCAGATGCATAGGAAGATAACATCAACTCAGATTTCACCCTAGCGAGGCCAAGGAAACAAAATCTGGATGATCGACCGAGAGACATTTAGCACTCCGCTTCTAATGTTCTCCTTGACGTGCTAGTGTAACCCATTCTTAGATATGGTTTGCTAACTAGAACATCAAGTAAAGGTCGGACTTCGGGAGCAATAGAATCCATAAGGAACAGTTACGGAGGTAAATCCTACGAAATCCTTATGGGGAGGTGGCCAACTTCCTCAAACAAGATACTACAATAATAGGTCTTCCGGCTGGGTGTGTTGGCCACGACATCCACTTTACCGGTTATCGAGGGACCAATATTATAGTTCTTGGGAAATATTCCAACCATCATATCTGCCTGAGATTCAGATCTGGTTGGTGTCAGGATATTCCAGACTCACCAAGTCTAGAAAGAAAAATGAAAGTTTGCAACACAAATCGACGAGATGACGTTGCGAGATTCTCGGGAAATGAACGACGATAGCAAGCTCCAAAACATGAGTTGGTTCTGCTATAAACATGTGAACACGTTGTCCCAGACAAGCATGCCCACATGGTAGTCTTACAATAAAACACTACCGAGTTCTGGTTGGGAACCATAATCGAGGATATGGAAGTCTTGTGCATGACCTAGGATTAGCACATCAACTCCTTTTCCGTGAACAAAACAATCAGTGGCTTGGTGTGCTAGGGTATACATATGGAATGAAGGTTGCAAGTCTCCAGACCACAGAATACTTCGCACGTGTGCATGACTGACTTGCGATGATTCCAGAGGAAGCAAAACTAACTTTCTCAAATTCACGGCGTCAACTTTCACCAAATGCACGTGTATAAGAGGAAGTCACTCCTTTCATCAAACAAATACTTCATGAGCTAGCATGAAGAAAATGCTTTCAAAAGTTTCCAACACTAGCTTAATGTCCAACAAAATCATGGAGGAGATAAGGATGTTGTCAATGGGCTCAACAACAATTCATCTGGGTTTCCTTTTAAAAGGAATTCCATAGTTAAGTGAACAAGTGATAGCATTGGTCATGCCAAAGATGTAATGGTGTATGCTCGAGGGATCAACCATGAATAAGACAACATTACGAGCATCGTTGGTACTGATTTGATTTGACGATAGCCCACACTCAAATCAAAGGATTGATAAGACAATAGGTCCAGCAACTGATCACAAGGACCAATCGATGAAGATATCATCTTTCTTCAACACACACTACACAAGAATATCCCTTTCGAACGAACTAAGTCAGGCAAGCTTTTATCTTCCAACTCTCCAAGTTGTTGTCTAGCTTAACCAACTAGCTCAGGGATATCTAACACCGATTCGTGGAGAGAAGGTGGTTCACAAGAAACCAACTTGATCACGAGCTCAACATAACAGTCAGGTGACAGCCTGGTGATACTTTCGAGAAGATATTCGAAAAAATCACGAACCACCGATATGTTACTAAGCTCGAGAACAATCTCGCTTTTGAGGGCAAGACGATATGATCAAATGAGTGAGGACTTGACAAGATCCTAGCTCATCAATCGAAGGGTGCACTGAAATAAGCACTAGGTAGCACGATCAGTCTTAGAAGGATGATTCAAAAACCAACACGCTAAGAATGAAATTACTGTCCCTTTAACTACCAAGCAACGAGGTTGCTGGGAGTATTGATTTCACACATCACAATTCATTTGTCGGTATTCCGGTTGCATCAACACGAGGGCCGAGGAATGACTAATGATGGTGAGAAGTATCACTACGTCAAAATTCATGAGAGTTGGTGCAGCTCTCATGACAATTCTGACATAAGGGGGGTAATACTCCAAGGTAGAACAGAACCAAAAGCTGGATTGGCATTTGATCTGCGGAATACAACTACTTTGACCCAATCCTAGATATGGATGAGGTACTGGAGTTTGTTTCTCCAAGTCATTCGGGACAGAATGGCTTGACGGACCACAAGAGTAATAGGCATCGATAAACGAACGCACGCATACTCTTGACTATCAATTGATAGACGAGGGTCAGAATGCAACTAAAGAGAACAACTCAAAGGAACATATAATTTTCTGAGTTGTGGATGCATAGATTAGTATGTCGAACCAAGTTCAACATATTTCTTCCGGATAACCCATGCAGAAAGGTAGAACTGGCAGAGTCACGATTTATGAATGGAGAACTCCTCAAGAATAACCCTGTTGTGATATTTTAGTTCAACGAGGAACTTCTGCCATAAGTAGTTCATGGTATTTGGAAGAAGAGGATACCACGGACTTCAAGGACTACCGCAAAGGTTACTAATATCCTAAAGGCACTAGCAATTACTATCAACATGAAGTAGGTAGAGTGAATCTCGGGTTCAAGAACCCAGGAACAGAATACCTACTACTAAGTAGCATCACGGGATGCTTTCGAGAATGATGGCCAGAATCATCACACTGGGAACACAAATCATGGCTAAATTACTAGATGATCCCCTAGGACACCTAGGGTCATAATAATATCTCCAACATATACGCCGAGGTAACAAAGTACCTCAACTCACCGATTAGTGTGGTTAATCTGGCCCAAAGGAACATCGGAACGGGAGGAAGGGATTTTGCAAATGCTTCGGACTATTTAGAAACCTGGGATGACTCGGACAGCATAACGGCTGTAAATGCTCAGAAAAGATTTGAGACATTCACAAAAATGGTGGCATAACCACTCAGAAGCACAATATCAAGGTTTCGAGATCATCAGTTAACATACAGAAGTAGTAGGAACTGGACTCAAGCTTAAATCCAACAATCTTATAAGTCTACGGATTAGTAATACGTGATCCTGATAGAAAGAAGAGAAAGCCTAGTTTCTTAACCCCGTAGGAAAGATAAGATGACTCAGATCAGAAGGGCATGAGGTATAAGGAGTAAAAAGAGCCTTACGTTCCATCCCACAATCAATTCCCTTATATAACTAAAGAATTTCTAGACTCAACTTCGACCAGTTTGGCTTGGTAACCTACAGGCAGTCAAGCTCTGATACCAAAGCTGTCAGGACCCCGACTCGATGCCACATAGATCTAGCATGTAACACTTCATATCACTTTGCGGCCTCACGCACGGTATTCCCACGGGTGTCGCCTTACCTTTACCCGGGACCGTTTGCGCCTTTTGGCACACGTATATGACAGTGTCGCTAGCATCCATATGATAAGGAGTCCGGGCTGACATGGCTAGTCGTAAACCCAAAGTGGCACAAACTTACAGGGACAGGCATCCATGACCCAGCATCGAACGTGTCGGTCATCAGCAAGTGAATCCAGGCTGTAGCCCTGGGCTAGCAGGACTCCGGTGAACCAGGCTGTAGCGGGCTAATAGGACTCCGGTATTCATCGCGTGACATTTCCCCGAAGGGACAGACACAGGAACGAAGAAGGACACATGCCGGCCAGCCTAAGTGTTCCGGAGCAGTAGCAAACTACCATGGCTCGGTGGAAACACTAGGAGACATTTCCCGGTAAGAGAGGCTACTAAAGATAAACAACTAGATAGTCAGATCCCACACATACCAAGCATTTCAATAACATACACACAATATGCTCGATATGTGCAATACAACATGGCATCACAAAATGACTCTACGACTCAGGTAGTTTATTCAATAGGCTCCGAGGAGCGAGATATTACAAACATGGGTCTCATGACCCAACACTCAGAGCATACAAGTCAAAGCACAAGCGGAAGCTATCATGTCTGAGTACAGACATCTATAATGAAAAAGGCTGAGAAGCCTGACTATCTATCAGATCCTGCCGAGGGCACAAGATCGTAGCTGAGGTATCAAGCTAAACGTCGAAGTCCACGTGGAACTACTAGTGAGACTGAAGTCTCTCTGCAAAAACATAAAATAGGCAAACGTGAGTACAAATGTACCCAGCAAGACTTACATCAGAACTAACTACATATGCATCATTTTCAACAAGGGGATGGTGGGGTTTAACTGCAGCAAGCCAGCTTTGACTCGGTGGCTATCCTAAACTACGACTGCAAGCGACTCTTTTGAGGTGGCGCACACGAGTCCACATATTCACCATATCAATACACCACTATGGATCCGCTCCCGTCTCCCTACGAGAACGCCATCCATAGCACTCACGCTTATCTTGCGCATTTTAAAGTATCCACTTTCACTTGTCTATGAACTGATATAAGCAATCCAGAAGTCCTTTACCGCGGACACGGCTATTCGAATAGATGATGTTAACCCTGCAGGGGTGTACTTCTTCATACATGTTTCCACCACTTAGCGTCTGCACACGACATGTGCTCGGCAGACTTCAAGCGAAAGCCGACGTGGGTGTAGACCACGACCTACCTAAACACTCAAGTCTCTAGTCCAGGTTTATCGCCTATTCGGGTTCCATCCATGAGGAGATCCGGCCGGAGTTTCGCTCACAGCCCCAAACAATGTGAACAGGGTTCCCGAGATACCAAACAGGCATCCGGTACACCGTGCCACGTACCTACCGCATCACAGCCCACCCCTACAGTCAGCGCTGTCCACGGCCTCCAGCAAGCTACAAACACCAGAAACTACTTGCAACTCCTGGACAGAGGACTAGGGTGAATAAGAAGTCGAGCGGGGTCATATTTCAGGGCCCAATGCATGGTAGTAGCTGAATCATGGATCACAAACACAGAACTCAGTTCCTGAGGACGGCTTCAATGAGACAACCCACCATGTACTCCTACATGGCCTCTCACCGCTACCTTTACCAAATCGTGTTCACACACTTAGCTCACACACAGTAGGACATGTTCACACGCCTCTGATTCATCCCCGATGAATCAGACCTGACTCAACTCTAAGCAGTAGCAGGCATGACAAACAAGCATGAATGAGTAGGCACAACAGGGCTCAAACAACTCCTACTCATGCTAGTGGGTTTCATCTATTTACTGTGGCAATGACAGGTCATGCAAAGGATAAAGGGGTTCAGCTACAGCAGCAGGTAACAGTTGAATCGTTGTTGTCCTAATGCATTAAAAGAGAGCAGGAGCGAGAGAGTAGGATTGTATCGGAATGAACAAGGGGGTTTTGCTTGCCTGGCACTTCTGAAGATAACATTGAGTCTTCATCAGTGTCAACGATCACATCATCGGTGTCACGTCTATCGAGAGGGGACAAATACCGGCAACACAGAAGGAAACACAATCAATGCAATGCACAATATGATGCATGATCATGACATGGCAAAATGAATGTGTTTTGAGCTAATGCAACTAGCAACAGATTAAATGAAGTTGGTTTGAATACAAGATTCAAATTCAAACTCCATATGTGATTATTTAAATGCCCTTTAATTGATTTGTGCTAAACAGCAGCTATAAGTTGTTCTAACATGCATGGAAATTATACAGATGGATTCCTTGAATTTTTCTGATAATTTTTCATATATAAATTATTTAATTTGGAGTTACGGTTAATTTTCTATGATTTATTGAAGTTTTACAATTTTCTGGAATTTTCTGATTATTTTTAAATCCAGAAAATACTTATTGCGTCAGCATTGCGTCACTATGACATCAGCAGGTCAACAGACGCTGTTGGTGGTCAAACCTGACCAGTGGGGTCCACTGGTCAGTGACTGGGGCTGATTAGTGTCGCTGACATGTGGGCCCAGTCAACAGCCACGTCAGCTTAGTCAAAGCTGACGCGTGGGGCCACTAGGATTAGTTAAAAACTAAACAGAAACTAATCTAGGATTAATTAGCAGGTGGGGCCCTGCTGTCAGTGTCTAGACTAATTAACCTAATTAAAATTAACCCTAACTAACTTAGTTAGCCGGGCGGGGCCCGCATGTCAGTGAGTCAGTGGCTTAACTAAATTAGTTATTAAATTAACCAAAAGTTAGCAGGGGACGGGCCCACACGTCGGTGACCCAGGGGGGTCAAATCCCTGGTCAACCGGGCTAATCCACCGGCGTCTAACCGCCGGCAACGACCAGACACGGCGGTGGCTCGCCGGAATGGCTGCTCCGGCGCCCATTCGACGCGCGGAGGGGTTCTACAGGGAGCTCGAGCTCGTGCGCATCCAATGGAGCAAGCCCGAGGAGCTGGGGTGGCCTGAGTCGACGGCGGCGAGCTCCAAGGCGGCGGCCGGAGTTCGGGCACCTGCGGGTTTGGCGCTACGGCGCGTTTCACGAAGAACTGGTGGGATCTGCGGCTTCCTGAGGAAACGCTGAGCACGCCTACGTGCTCTGGTGCGACGTGCGGGGGTTGCAACCGCGGCGGCGACATGGCCGGTGGCGGGGAGCGCTCGGCTCCGGTGGTTGATGCGGCTAGGGGCGAATTAGGCAACGAGGCATGGGGGAAACGATGCAGCGGCTCACCGCGGTTCTTCTGGTGCTGCTGGCGAGGCAGGGGAGGCACGGGGTCCGGCGAATCGACGACGGGGATCACCGGCACCCGAGGTCGGAAACGGCGGCGTTGGAGATGCAGCAGAGCTTCTGGCGCCACGTGACTCGATGGAGAGGACGACGACGTCGTGGCGGAGCTCGGGATCACGTCGGAGAGGTGGGGCAGTGGCTGTGGGTGCGGGGTTACGGCAGCGCGTCCATGGAGGCTTCGGCCATGGCGGGGAACGGGCGAGGAGAGGCGTAGGGGGGGCGAATGGGGTGTCGGCGAGGTCGGGGCGACGACCAGGAGACGATCCACGCGGCGCAACGGCGACCAGGGCGATGCAGAGAGGCTAGGTGGTGCGTGGCGAGCTCGGGCGCGCCATGCTCACCTCCCTGCCTGCTCTGGCAAGGGGAAGCAGCTAGCTGGCACGGGCCAGCACAGTGCTGGGCCGGCCAGTGGGTTGCCAGGTAAGTGGCCAGGTAAACTCTCTCTCTCTCTCTTTCTGTTTTAATTCTGTTTTCTATTTTGCAGGTTTGTTTTGAATTTGGTTTTGAAACCAATTCAATTTATTTTGCTTCTGACAATATTTTTAGGAGCTAAAAGAATTAAAACAATGCTCCACAAAAATATTTCAGAATTGTTGGACCTATATTTATTTAACAGTAGATATAAGTCCAATTCAAATAGCTATTGATTTAATTCAAATACCCAAAATAAATGTTTCTGAGATACCGAAAATATTGGTTTGGATTTTACCTCTTGCCAATATTTCCAGAGGATAACAAGAACATTTTCTTGGACTTATTTGAAGCAATTTTTATCTTGTTCATTTTTTTAAAGGATTCTGAGGCTTTGAAAATTCCTCAATTCAAATTTCATTTGAATTTAAACATGATGCAGCAACCAAGCTAGTCCAAGGCCAGGGTAAAGCTAGGGATGTGACACCCGTACTCAATTGAGCCGGCGTCGGGGCCCCAACCTGCATCGTCGATGTAGAGCTTCCCGCGACGACTCTTGGTCATCCGGCCCACAGCGTATCCTTTGAGCCCTCCGAAGCTGCCCTTCAAGAACTCAAATCCATCGTGCGCTGGCCCCATGGTGGGCACCAACTGTCATGGAATTGTCACGTCAGATGTCCTAGTGAAAGGACTTAGTCGTGGAGCCATTGCAACTAGGAAGCTTAAAGGGGTTAATCCGGACAAAGGAGATGTTGTTTATACCGGTTCGGCCCCTCACAGTGAAGGTAAAAGCCTACGATCCAGTTTTGAGTGGGATTGCTTGTGTCTCAGTTACCAGGGAGTGAATCCGCTTGACCTAGCTCTCGATCTGATGTTTCTTGCCCTGAACCGCCGCCGGGTCGCCCCTTTATATACACAGGTCAACGCCCAATGGCTCACAGAGTCCCGGCTGGCTCATAAACAGTGTCTGGCTCGGTCTCTCTCTATTCTTGCCTTACAATACAAGTTACATACATATGGCGGTTTATCTGTACGGGCCTTGAATCGCCTTTGGGCTTGGGCCCTTGGCTGAACCGCCATCTTCAAGTGTCATCTTGGGCTTCATGTATTGAATCGCCATAGGTATAACCCGGCCCCTCCTGGGCGGGTCATACCTAATAGTTATATCCCCAACACTACCATTTCCCGCCACTCCTCTCATCGGTTTCCCGCCTCTTCTCCCATCGGTTTCCCGCTACTAGTGTCAGTGCTCATTGAAGGCTAGGCAGCGACACACCAACCATGTAAATATCGCCTACAATTTTTAAAAGAACAAATGTGCGTGATAGGAGGGAGTAGGTCCCATAGGGTGACCAGCATGAAATGCCTTAAAGGCAAGGCGGCAATTCTTATCAGCAAGGTTTCGCCTCCCATCCGCTAGCCTAGTCGAATAGAACGTAGAAGTTAAGCATGCTTGGGCTGGAGTAGTCCAAGGATGGGTGACCCGGTGGGAAGTTGCATATATCAAGATTCATTTAATTGATAGGTTATTTTTTTGCTGTAAAATCACCACAACTGCGCAAGCGCGAGAAAATGGTACAGGTACTGGCTTAACCGTGTGCGATGCAAGTGCGCTGTAAAATCACCACGACTGCGCAAGCGCGAGCAAATGGTACAGGTACTGGATTAACCGTGTGCGATGCAAGTGCGCTGTAAAATCACCACGACTGCGCAAGCGCGAGCAAATGGTGGAGGTACTGGCTTAACCGTGTGCGATGCAAGTGCGCTGTAAAATCACCACGACTGCGCAAGCGCGAGCAAATGGTGCAGGTACTGGCTTAACCGTGTGCGATGCAAGTGCGCTGTAAAATCACCACGACTGCGCAAGTGCGAGCAAATGGTGGAGGTACTGGCTTAACCGTGTGCGATGCAAGTGCGCTGTAAAATCACCACGACTGCACAAGCTAAAGGCGGGTAAGTTTATTTAGAAATTAGGGAGAACCGTGTGCGATAGACCCGCTAGCTAGAAATATAAAAACAAACTACCCGCCTTGAGCGTTGCAAAAGGTGGTGGTTCCGCCACTTATCCTTATTATCGTACACCCATATTCTTATTGGACCGTGCACGATCTTGGGCACTCCCACCCTGCATCAATTCCTTTACCCAAATTTTAGTAGTCGTCGTACTTCAACGTTCTCCCACACTCCTCCAGCACCAACCTTATAGTAAAATTGCAGTAGCCGAGGCATTTGAACCATCGCCCTCCCTCGTCCACCACAATCTCCACCCACCATTACTAAAAATTTCAGTAGCCGCGGCGTATCCTAAAACACCACCATCCCCCTCCATAGTACCCACAACCTCCCTTGCCCCCTCGAACCCTAGCTCACCATCACCACCGGCACCACCGCCAACCCATGTCGGTCTACCCATTCCTCCTAGCTTAGATAATAAAGTTAAGGTTACCCAACGATTCCCATACCGTCACCCCACTCCCCTGAGTTTGTAGATGAGGCCTGCGGTGTCCCTCCCCGCCAGATCCACATCCCCTGCTCCAGAATGTCACAACCTAAGCTAGACCACGTATCCCGGGGAGCCCGACGAGCGTTCGGCCAAGAAGAGATTTATCATGGCCTCTTCGGCGGACATTAGCGAGGTAGTTGCCGTTCGCCTCAATCTGTCGTTCCCGGAGCAACACATCATCGCGAAAGCCAGCGAAGATGTTGACTATGTTGCCGTGTCGAAGGCTCATGTCAGCGGGCTTGCGTATTACTGTATCTCGAGAAAGCTGGCTACGACATCAAGCTCGTCGATAGTGATGGCTTCATGCGGGCCATGTCACAGGTTACGTGGTCCAAACCCAACCCCTCTGGTTCAACCACCGTCGATCTCTTTGATGGCCCTGCCACTAATCTCCTCTGCCAAGCAGTCAAGGATTTGCGATCCTTATACGCAATCGAGCCCATTTTGTCCTTTCTGAAGGACACGTTCTACAGCGGCGGCTAGGGGTCCTCAATTGCTAAGTCAGATCTCAAAGACCACGACCACGACCACGAGGAGGGCACCCACAAAGGTTTTCCAAGGTGAAACAACCCATCTGTGGTGTCAGAGGGCACACCATGGCTCTATGCTCTTCCAACTAGAAGGATCCCGTCCATGAAATGTGAGGCAACATCCTATCAGCAAATCTTACATTTTCTAGCTTGCCAAGTTGTACCCTTTGTTGTAGTAGCATTTGTCGTGCGGTGCTATAACTGTGTCATGTTTAACTATTTAAGTTATGCAAAAATGTATTGTTCAATAGGGTTATGTGATGTTTAAGTATGAATGTCCACTTCAGTTTCACGAATGGCTATATTTGGTTGTTTATAGTGAGTAGATGCCTTGTTTATCTGTGTTTGGTTGTTAGATTGGTTGCAGTGAGCATTTTTCCAGTTATCAAGCCAATGCCTTGTTTATATGTATTTAGTTCTTAGTTTGGTTGCAGTGAGCATTTGTCCAGTTATCAAGCAGATGCCTTGTTTATCTGTATTTGCTTGTTAGGTTGGTTGCAGTGAGCATTTGTACAGTTTTCAAGCATATGACTTGTTTATTTGTATTTGCTTGTTAGGTTGGTTGCATTGACACTCTGTCCAGTTTTCAATGGCTATATTTGGTTGTTATACTAATCATTTATGTCTTGTTTATTTTAGTCATTCACAATGTGTTGTTCATTATGTGCAAGTCAAAATGGTGCCGCTCGACTACATCAATACCAGTTTGAACGGCTATATTTGGTTCCAGTTATCCCTGTTGTAGTTAACACATGCCCTTCATTTCAGTTTTACACATTTATCCAGTGATGTTTAAGCATTACCTACATTCTATTCATTTTCAACAATACCAGTTTGAATTGCAACATTTGACGGCTGTTAAGCTTGCTGTCGGTAAGATTGCCTTCCATTTCATATGCTTTAACGGCATGCTAACACTACTAGAAATACCACTACTAATGGCGCACCTAATATGGCCATTAATGGCGCATCACTGGTGCGCCATTGATAGCACGCCATTAGTAATTTTCACTAATGGCGCACCACCTGGTGCGCCATTAGTATCTGGTATACTAATGGCGCACCACCTGGTGCGCCATTAGTATATGCGAGGGTGCGCCATTAGTATGCCTCCCAGGGGGCATGTATACCCAGGTGCTTTGGCATACTAATGGCGCACCACCTCTGGATGCGCCATTAGTAACCGCAGCATACTAATGGCGCACTACCCGGTGATGCGCCATTAGTATGCACTGTCATACTAATGGCGCACTGTCGTGTGATGCGCCATTAGTATGAATATTAGGTTTTTTTTATTTTTTTATTTTCTGTTTTTTGCACAGGTTACAAAATTTATAATTTGACAAAATATAGACAACACACATCAACAATAGATTCATCAAATACAATAGAAGATTAGTCTTTGAATACAATTCATCATATTAGTCTCCGAATACAATTCATCATATTAGTCTCCGAATTAAAAAGACCGAACAAAGATAGAACATTATATTACAAGTCTCGAGACCGCGAGTAGCGAGTTTGTCTTTGCATTACAAGTCGATATCGATCATCTAAACTACCATCACATAGAAGAGAGCTGCGGTCATCACGATGAGCATCATCACGATGAAACTCGTCTTCATCCGGTTCCTCCAATGCTCCCTCCCCTCTCCCGCTAGATAGCGGGCGTATCTAGATTCGGCATCGGCCCTAGTGGTGTACCCTTTGTAACTGTTACCGCTGAATCGGTGAACCTGTCTCCGACACTCCTCCCAGTCATCGTAGACTCCGGGAACCTTACCCTTGTACACGACATACGTCGGCATCGCTATGCACTAGCCAAACGAAACGTTAGTACCAATTCACAGACAATACATAAGCAATATATAATTATGCAACAGAACGATCGGAAGAGAAAAGCAAGACATTAATAGCATCGATTACATCTAAGTTGAACGACTCTCGAAACCAAAGAGACATACTACAAGTTCATTAAAGTTTAATTACAACATGAGCCAATCGATGTTTCAGAACTAGACAACTCGACTCAAGGGACCGGAGCGTGGATGAAGCCGCCGTCTATCGTGGGAGTCATGAAAGAACGGGCGTTGTCATCCTGCATTTGTAGCATTGTGTCGATGTCACTGTTGGACGGTTGATTTCTGAGGTAGAACTGCCCCGAGGTACGAAGGACATCTTGATGGATGATTTCCGCAAACTCCGACTGGATGCGAAAGAATTCTTGTCGGAGGTCCGCGTCCTGGATTGCCGACACGCTCGCGGCCCAATCTTGGAGTTTACTCGGTAGCAGAAGTTGATGATGGTCCCGTACGATCGCCCGCATGTGATGGATGGCGTAGTAGGCACCCTTCTGACCGCCAGGCGGCTGCTTGACGCAGCAGAACATCGTATTGTGGGAGAACACGTGCTTGCCGTACTTACGAATAGGCCTGGTGAAGGTGCCTCCAGATTGGGCGTAGCCGGGGAGAACATCATCAAGAACCTTCTTGACATTTGTGTAGTCTACGTTCGACTGACGGTCCGGGTCGAAATACGTGGCCATGGAATATTTGGGGCTTAGGAGGATGAGCGTGCAACGTGTGTCACTGCAGAAAACACGGAATGTTAAAAGAAAAACGATCGAAAAGTAAGAATTCATATGTTACGGGCCGGTTGAGGGGAGGACTTACTCGGGAAAGTAAGGCACGAGGAAGTTATCCTTATCTTGGTTTGCCAGAATGACGCCTTCGAGGTAAGAACTCGCGACTTGCCGGTCCCCAGCGCTGCCCAAGATCTTGGCACGCATGTAGAAGGGGTCGACTATCACGATGTCCAGGGTCTTGTCGCGAATGATCCACATCTCCATACTCAGCGAAAATAGCCGAACGAAGGTGTAGTGCAGCGGATGAAGGTTAAACATAGCAAATATGTCATCAAACCGCAGGACGATCGTACCCCCGATGTCGCCATCCACAAAGCCCTTCCCCTCTGGCACCTTGGCCACGAAAACCGGGTATGCCACATCCTTCTCTCTGAGACGCCGCTTCTCCAAAGAAAGAACACTGTCGTGCAGACTCCGCATAGCACCGGTTGCAGCATTGAGCATATTTCGTGGTAGCATCGCCCTACCCGCCACATGCACCCTCCTCGAGATATCCTGCGGTGAAGGTGGCCCGTCCTGAGCACGGATCGTACTCGGTGCCGCCTGGCTCGCACCCTTCTTAGTCTTTCTTTTGCGTGCCTTCTTCTTCTCCTGTAATGGGACCGACTTCTGCTCACAGACCGCCTTCTTGAGTGTGTTGGGGCTGATAATATTTTGCACCTCGCCTATCTGAGGCTCGATGAAGTCGGCAGCTGGAGGCGTCTCCTGAGAGCTGAACGCCAGACGGCGCCTGTTGCAACTTGGCTTCTCCGCGGTACGAGCTAGATCGCACACGTCTTTTGTTGGGTTTGGTTCTTGAGAAGGAGGCCCCATGAAGTCGCCATCGTACCCATGCTCGGCAAAGTACTGATCGACGTTGCCAAATGTATCATCATCGTCGTCGTTGTCGTTCTGATCCTGTGCCATATGCATGTTTGGATCCAGTGGCATAGGGATGTCCGGCACCGTTACGGCGGTCTTGCCATGGGGCCGACTTGGCGCCGGCACGACTGGCGGTGTTGTCTTTGGGGTGGTGTCCCCCGCCCCCAAACGAATCTGGCTCTTCGGCCAAAGCAGGGGCCAGCTCAGGCAGGCGCTGAGGGTCATCACGTCATCATCGTCGGCCCCGACGGGTCGAATCGGAGGTAACAAGTCGTCGCAGCCTGGCAACACCCGAACTAGTTGAACCCTAAACAAGTTGGGTGGCATCTGGGTACCGTGGAACAAGGGGTTGCCCGGTTGAACGATTTTGCCCTTGGCGACATCGACCAACTCGTTGTTCACGAAGTGGAGGAGAGTGCACGGAACGTCGGCGGCGCCCTGCGAAAACATGTAGGGCGTAAGGGATGCCCAGTCAAAGGCAAGGAGATGAAGTCCTCGGCCGAGAGAGGCTTAATTAGTTACCATGATGATGGCGTCGAGCTCGGCTAATGTCGAGGCACCGCCAACGGCGGGCGTGCAGTTGACTGAGCGGCCGCTTGCTGAAGAGGTGCCGGCCAGCATACACCCGGGTGCATTAAGCTCCCGTGCCGGCGTCGGAGACACCAATGCCGCCTCCGCCGGAGGCACCAATGGCCTCGCCATCGCATTATGCGAGTTGCTGGCCGTGAAGCTAGGAATCGGGGGCGGCCCCTGTTGGCCGCCCGCAATCCACGCACTCAACCCCGAGATCAAGGTAGGCACAAGGGCGGTGATCATCGCTCCGAGTCGTTGTTCCACTTGCTCTTGGACAATCTCCGGAATCCGCGCCACCTGTGCCTTGAGTTCTTGAACCTCTCGCGCCTGGCTTTCCGAGCTGGTCTTTTTCTCCTTCCGCACACCAGCGGTATAGTATGACCCCCATTTTGTCGACAAGCCTTTGCCGGCCACACAACCAGCTGACGTCGGCTTACTGAGCTTATCTTTGTTCTTGATTATATTCAACCCCCTATTTAGAGTGGTGTCCCAAGGGTTGCTCTGAGTCGACCCCGCGCTACTGCTTTCAGTCGCCTGCGGAAGGAATGTGAACCATTTAGAAATTTGGCTTCATTAATTAGAATGCAACCATATGGAGCTAATTACGCGGGGGTGTATTCCTTACCAGAACAAGCTCAAGCCGCCTGGTCTTCGGATCCGTGGTAAGCTCCTTTGTTTTCGGGTCCTTCTTGTACCGGGCCCTGACAAAGTTCCTGGTCTGCTTGTCACCGTATTTATCGAAGAGGGGCGGTAGGCCTTGCTCGGCACGGTCCGCCTCCTCCTTGTCCCATATAGGCTCCGCCACTCTGTAACCGCCGGGACCGAGTGTGTGTTCCCCTATGTTCAGCTCCCGCATTTGTTTCCCCCACTCACTTGATTGGGAGCTTGCGGTGCTCGAGCAATTGATCTTGAAGTCGTTGTAGTCATCTTCGGTGATCGAAGTATTTTTCTCCTTGATCTTCTCATAACTCTCACCTTTCTCGATCATTCTCTTCACATTGCTTTTCCAAGTAGACAGGGCCTTGCTCATCTTCGTGAGGGCAGCATTGTTCACTTTATTCCCTTTGAGGCTTGTGTTTTCGAATTCAGCGGGGAACTTGTATCGTTCGTGCAGCTTCGTGAAGAGGAGGTGGCGCAAATTCCCCCGGTCAGGATGCCTCAGGTTCTCGGTGTTGATCGAGACGGTGCTCCGGACAATGCACCCGAGCTGAAGCGAGTACCCCTTGACTATTCGTTCGGGCGCCGTTGGATTCCCGTTGGAGTCCACTTCAGTAACTTCCTCCTTGAGGGTGCGGAGCACGATCGGGCGCCGGTCCTTCCGTTGCCTCTTCGGCTGGCTGCTATCTGTGCGTGCGCCGCCATCATCAGTGGTGGCATCCTCGGCGGCACCATCAGTGGTGGCATCAGTGTGGTCATCCTCGGCGGCACCATCCGTGGTCTCAGGATCGGTGGGGAAGGCGGCGGCCTCATACAAGTGAGGTTGTTCCTCCATCTCCTGGGACAGCTCCCAGAATGCCTTGCCGCCCGAACCCCCGGCCTCATCGTTGTGGGCCATGTTTCTCTCTAAATAGAAACAAAGTTTGGTCAAAAAGTTGGTTATTGTCAAGGAACAAGATCATGGTCTCATCATTTAGGGTTTGTCGACACCGAGGCATCCTAAAATCTAAGCTTTTATCATTGAGGGTTTTTCGACGCCAAGGCACCCTAAAAGCCTAACTTTTCATCATTTCGGTTTTTATCGACACCGAGGCACCCTAAAAGCCATGCATTAGTCACAAGTACGCCGGGGCACTTGATCCTACTTAATTAACTACTAAGATACCCCGGCCCATGCATTAGTCACAAGTACCCCATATGTCCTATTTTTAGCAAAGTCATGCTAAAATTCACGGAAAATTTCAGCATGACCTTTGCTGAAAATAGGACATATGGAGTACCCGAATTTGCCGGAACGGAAGTTAATCGACATTCCGGCAAACTCAAGGGCCTCTCGGGGTACCTGCAAAATCATCACGACACGATGGTCGGAGACAAAACCCAGCAAACTAGCAAAATCATCACAAATTGTTTTCTGTTAAAGATGATCATCATCTTTACAAGTCTTTCTCAATGTGATCACAAGTAATTCAGAGGCATCACAAGTAATTCAGAGCATCACAAGGCATTAGTAGTTCAGTACATGAACAAGTTTTACAAACCCATATAAGAACAAGTGAATTCTAGTCCCATTGACACTCCTGGTTTTCTACAAACACCAAGTACTAGGGCACACAAAAGTTCTGAAATTTGTGTGCCTAACTGAATTAACTGAATTTTCAGTAACCGAATAAACTGAATTTTCAAAACTGCAAGAATACAATCGAGAAAAATCCAACAGCACTAGAACTGAGCTGATTGACAGTAGTTTTGTTCACTGTTATGTTGCCCTAACTGGATGTTGGCTATCTTTTATAGTGTCTCTGTTACATGCCAGTTTGGTCATTGCTAACTCTTGATGTAACTGATATTTTGATTCCTGAACCCCCGATATGCTGTTGTGGTTAATCCTAAGAGAAGATTTCGAACAATGAGAAGACCATGGATATGTTGTGTTTCTGACTTCCGTTGAGGATCATGGAAATTGGATATGTGAGTGGTCGGTGGACCAACTTTTCACTAAAAATAACAGAAGAGTCCTTTGTTTTCCACTAAAATTATCAGTGTCATCTGGTTTCATGGCAATATTTATCTAGCATGTTCTGTATTGATTTCATTGTATTTTCTGTTCCATCATATTTCAGTTAGTACTAAGGTTCTTTTTTTAGGGAACTCAGTTAGTACTCAGTTTACAGAAACGGTTCGATGTCTATCATATACAACCATTTTCCCTGTTATAAAAGACATGAAAGATCACAACAATATTGATCTGAAAAGAACAGAAAAAAAGAGAAATAGTATGTATGCAGTGGTGATTCTACCTTGGTTTCTCAGCCGTGGGTGATGAAGTGCCTCTGTTCTGTTGTGTCTGCAGTGGTATGGAGATGAATGAATTGGTATTAGGTTCAAATATGATCGATGGATACTCTAACTGTCCCAGAAATATTGAGTTTACTTGATCAAAATTTTAACTGGTAAAGATATATATCCTGTTAAAGATATATATCCTGTTCATGCATATGTTCACTTGTGTTATTATTATACATATGTAGACTGCGGCACGGCCCATGCTGAAGAGTGCTTCGGTGAAATGACCCAGATGTCTCATAGAGAAGGAACATAGGTGTTATAAAACAATTAAGGGTTTGGTTTGAAGAAATGTATAAACAAACTACTCGTTTAGTTTTCAAACACAAATGGTAAATATGTTGAGGCCCAAAAACTAAGTGTACCAACAACCTAAGCTAAACAAGATGAGCACAAGATGTATAATAATAACACAAGTGATAAATAACCTAAAAGAAGATAAATAACTTGAAGCACTAACAAACAACTTCAGCGGCACGATTTTTGCAGAACCACAACTTCAGAGATTTATAACACAGAAGCACAACTTCAGAAGAAAGAGTAACACATAACCCAAGTTTCCAAGTTAGAGGAGTTCGACAACGGATCTGACAGAAATGGCCCTGCGATGTCAGTGATGATGTGGAGTCTCAATTTACTCAAAAGACAGTGTTGTAACGACAGTAGCTGAATCTGGTTGCAGAAATACAATTTTCTCCATAATGCGCAGTCAACAACTTAATGAGTTCAGCAGAAGGTTTTAACTAAATATTCTGGAGGTGTGAGCATCAACAATAAATCTTCTCCAATGCTTTACACTTCCCAATGACAAAACAAAGTTGTATCTCTAGCCAAGTTTCAACAGGAGCCAACCTCAAATCCTTCAACTTCTCACAACAGAAAATCATATCTACTCAGGTTGTGAGCGTTGTACGAGGAATCATAACCCACAACAGAACCCCAGAAGTTCTCCCTTGATCTCAAATTCAAACTTTTGGAGCTTCGTCCATCCTGGACCGAACTTTAGGTGGCCATACTAACTGACTCCCTTTCAGTTCTTTATTACAAAATTCTTCCAATGATCATTCCAATCCAAGGACCTCCAACCATTTTATGTTGTCTATTCCCTCCGTCCCAAATTACTTATCGTAGAAATGGATACAAATTAACGTATCTAGAACTAAAAATAAGTCTAGATATCCAGTATCTAGATATCGAGTATTGACTGGCGGGTGGTAATCACTACAAAATGGATATGTGTCGTGTTGCTTTTTGTGTACGGAGTTCAAACCAAGATGTTATTTTCTGAAACATTTTGTAATGGTAAAGCACTTGACGATCTACATGCCTGATTTGTTTCACTAATTTTTTTCGATTCTAAAAAAATAATTTTGGCGTCCCAGGAGGCAAAAATCCTCTCTCGGGTGTATGCATGTTATCTAAATAAAAAACAAGGTGGAAGCAAAAAAGAAACGATACTAACATATGCATGGCGAATCCTCTCTCGGGTGTATGCATGTTATCTACATTCTCGAAGGAATCCGCGTGTGAATTGCAGTGAGGAGATGATCGAATCCGTTGGAGAAGAGGAAATGAGATAACATAAACAGTCTGTTGTGGGGCGGCGCGGGTGGGGTTAGGGTTACCTCCTCGTAGAGAGGCAGGGGTCGAGGCGGCGTCGGGGCGGCGGGGCAGCGTCCGGGCGGCGGGGTCGGGGCGGCGTCCGGGGCGGCGTCCGGGCGGCGGGGTCGGGGCGGCGTCCGGGCGGCGGGGTCGGGGCGGCGTCCGGGGGCGGGGTCGGGGCGGGGTCGAGGCGGCGTCGGCGCGGCGTCCGGGCGGCGTCCGGGCGGCGAGGAGAGGGCGAGGGAGGGAGAGGGCGAGGGCGAGGGCGAGGGCGAGGGCAGCGGCGGCGGCGGCGGTGGATCGAGAGGGAGAGAACTGGCGAGGGGGATCGGGCGAAGGGGGATCGGGCGAAGGGGGGATCGGGCGAAGGGGGGCCACAATACTAATGGCGCACCTCACCGTGGTGCGCCATTAGCATGTCCATACTAATGGCGCACCTCACCGTGGTGCGCCATTAGTATTTTTTTTATTTCAGCTCGAGCCAAAAGGTTATGTAGTACCAGAACCTATCTATGTCAAGCCCACTCTACTAGCTCGACTGGTCAGCAGCCAGTTCTCACACCAGGAGGTCCTGGGTTCGACTCCCAGGCTCCACAAATTTTTTTTAGCATTTAAAAAGCTGTTTGATACTTATTTATGTTTAAATATGTTCAAACTTGTTTAAATAATAACAGTAATATTTTTTTTATAAGACAGTAGCATTTAAAAAGTTGTTAGATACTAATTTTTTTTATAAGACGGTGCGCGGGGTGCGGGGGGTCGACGGCGGCGGTTGAGTAGGGGAATCGAGGGTGCGGGGGGTCGGCGGCGGCGGCCGGTGGACTGGGGGGTGCTCGGCGGCGAGGGGGGCCGGATCTGGCGAGGTGGGATAGCGATCGAGATGGAGGGGGATCGAGAGGTCCTGGGTTCGACTCCCAGGCTCCACAAATTTTTTTTAGCATTTAAAAAGCTGTTTGATACTTATTTATGTTTAAATATGTTCAAACTTGTTTAAATAATAACAGTAATATTTTTTTATAAGACAGTAGCATTTAAAAAGCTGTTTGATACTAATTTTTTTATAAGACGGTGCGCGGGGTGCGGGGGGTCGGCGGCGGCGGTTGAGTAGGGGAATCGAGGGTGCGGGGGGTCGGCGGCGGCGGCCGGTGGACTGGGGGGGTGCTCGGCAGCGAGGGGGGCCGGATCTGGCGAGGTGGGATAGCGATCGAGATGGAGGGGGATCGAGATCGAGTGTCCATGAAATTTAAAAATATTCATGATAGTTCAAAAAGTACCCATGAAATACAATCGAGAAATGAAGGCTACGATTTAAATACAATCGATCTTAGGTAGCTATCTGTTCACAATCTTCTTGCCCTTCTTTTTCGCAAATGGAGTTCTTCTGTGGAACGGACGTCCTTTAGGTAGGGTGGTCCTGCTTCTTCTTGTGGTGTATGCTGCTACTTCATCATCGTCGTCATGTTCGATCCTCGGGTCGCCGTACTTGTCAAAGTCTTGCTCATTGGCTACTCCATCCATTCCGATGATCTTCATTTTGCCTCTCCTCACGACAACACGACTGGGCTTTGGCGGGTCGGTAATGAAGAAGCATTGGTCCACTTGGGAAGCCAGTACCCATGGCTCATTTTTCGCGGTGACGTTTGCGCCCGCGGTCTTGGATTTGGCTTCGGGTATAACCATGGTGGTGAAATACCGGTCTTATTTTATGACGTTCTTGGCCCATCTGACACGGAACATCGGGACCTTCTCTCCAGCGTAGCTCAGCTTCCAGATCTCCTCGATCCTTCCGTAGTATCTGTCCTTGTCGTTACCGGTGTAGGATTCCATGGTTACCCCGGAGTTCTGATAACCATCGCTCTTCATGTCCTTGGCCTTGGTGTAGAATGTGTAGCCCTTGATATTGTACGCCTCATAGGTCATCAGGTTGTGCTCGGCGCCCTGTGACAAGGCGAATATGAGTTGTTCTTCCGCGGAAGAATCCTCATGTAAAGGGTACGACAGAAGCTTATGCTTGAACCAACGCGTGAAACATGAGTTGTGCTCTTTGAGTGTATCTCCGTCCGTCCTCTGTTGGCCTCGGTCATTGTACGTCTTTTTAATAAAGGTTTTGTGCTCTACCACCCAAGGATCGACCACGTCTATGTGTTGTAGCGCGACTAGGTTTGCTCTTTCAAAGTCGGCGAGTCGACCCTCGAAGTCGACATGCATTTCGCGGCGACCCTCACAGTGACCCCATCCAGCGAGCCTGCCGAGGTGCCTGTTGACGGGCAGACCAACGGGGTTCTTGATGCCTAGATAATTCGTGCAGTAGGAGATGCACTCTTCGGTCAGAAAGCCCCTGGCTATGCTTCCTTCTGGACGTGACATGTTGCGAACGTATCCTTTGATGACACCATTCATCCTTTCGAACGGCATCATGCTGTGCAGGAACGTCGGCCCGAGTTGGATGATATCCTCCACTATATGGACCAGCAGATGCACCATAACGTCGAAGAATGCGGGCGGGAAGTACATCTCAAGCTCGCATAGTATCACCATGATCTCTTCCTGTAGCCTTCTGAGTTGCCTCATGCCAATCGACTTCCGAGAGATGACGTCGAAGAAGTTGCATAGGCCAAATAGCGTTTCACGGACGTGCGCGTCCATGATCCCACGGATTGCAACTGGAAGTATCTGCGTCATCAGCACGTGACAGTCGTGAGACTTCATCCCGCTGAACTTCTGCTTCGCTGGGTCTAGGTATCTGCTTATCTTCCCCGCGTAACCGTAAGGAAGCTTTACTCCTAGGAGGCAGGTGAAAAACTGCTCGATCTCCTCCTGACTTAGAGTGAAGCACGCGGGAGGGTAGTCATTTCCGGTCGTCTTGGCCTTTTTGCCTTTGCGACGACTTTCTGTGTCATGCTTCGCCTCATCATCATTATCATCATCATCATCATCATATATAGCGTGAAGCTCCTGCCTGATGCCCATTGATTTCAAGTCTGCCCTTGCTTTCGGCCCATCTTTGGTCCTCTCTGGCATGTTGAGCAGGGTACCAAGCAGACTCTCGCACACGTTCTTCGTGATATGCATGACATCAAGGCTGTGAGGCACACGGTGGATCTTCCAGTACGGCAAGTCCCAGAAAACAGACCTCGTTTTCCATACCTTCAGCAGCGGCTCTAGCGCCTTTCGCTTCTTTCCCGGCTCTGGCGCCTTTTGCTTCTTTCCCGGCAGTGGGCAGTCTTTCCAATTTTTCAACAGCTTGTCTATTTCCTCGCCGCTCCTCGTACACGGGCGTTTTCGGGGTTCGGTTTCACCATCGAACAGATCCTTGCGTTTCCTCCACGGGTCATCGTCGCGAAGCCACCTTCGATGTCCCATGAACACGGTTTTCGAAGACCCGGGATCTCTATCTAGTTGGCGATACGTTGTGTCATCCATGCACCTTACGCATCCAGAAAATCCGTGGACTACCTGCCCCGCAAGATATCCGTAACCGAGATAGTCGTGCACCGTCGTGAGCAGTGCGGCTCTCATAGGGAAATATTCTTTCTCTGCGGCGTCCCACGTATTGGCTGGCGTTTTCCACAGCGTGTCAAGCTCCTCTTTCAGCAGCCCCAGATACAGATTGATGTCGTTCCCTGGTTGTTTCGGCCCTTCAATTAGCATACTCATGTGAATGTACTTCCTCTTCATGCACAACTAGGGGGGAAGGTTGTACATCCACACAAACACAGGCCAGGTGCTATGTGTGCTTCTCTGGCTGCCAAACGGATTGACTCCATCGGTGCTCACGCCCAGCACGATGTTCCTTGGATCGTTCCCAAATTCTGGGTATTCGAAGTTCAATGCTTGCCACTGGCTCGCATCCTTAGGGTGACTCAGCATCTTGTCTCTTTTATCTATCTCCGGATCATTTGCATCATCTTCTCGCTTCTTCTCCTCCCTATCCGCGTGCCAACGCAGGAGCTTTGCTACCTTAGGATCCGCGAAATACCGCTGCAGACGAGGAGTGATCGGAAAGTACCACACCACTTTTCGAGGAGCTTTCTTCCTCTTCTTGTATCGAGTGACACCGCACACTGGACATATTGTAGACTCCGCGTGCTCGTCCCGATAAATGATGCAATTGTTCATGCACACATGGTATTTCACGTGCGGTAAATCCAGAGGACACACGATTTTCTTCGCCTCCTCCAAACTGGTCGGGCACTTGTTCCCCTTGGGAAGACGTTCGTGCCAGAATGACATGTTCTCGTCGAAGCATGCGTCGGTCATTTTGTGTTTTACCTTCATCTCCAGGGCCATGAGCGTTACTTTCAGGAGGGTATCCTCGGGCCTGCATCCTTCATACAATGGAGTAACCGCGTCTAACTCAAGTTGATCCATCTTGGCTTTCTCTCGGGCGGCAGCTCTTGCGTTATCCGTCTGCTTGAGAAGCAGCTCTTGAATATGAGGGTCCTGCACCCAGCCCATCGATGGTCCAGCGTCGTCTGCTCCGCCGGCATCATCATCTTCATGATCATGCCCGTCGCCTGCTCCGGCATCATCCTCATCATCATGTCCTGCATCTTCTACATGATGACTGTGTACAGCATCACAGTCGTGATCATCTCCTGGGGATTCTTCGTCTTCTCGCCCGCCCGAGCCGCGGTGGTTGTCTTGCTGCCCTTCCTCATTTCTTGCCCGGCCCGCATGGACGACTTCGTAGTCATCTTCATCACCTTGCCACCGATAGCCATCCATGAAACCACGCAACAGCAGGTGGTCCCGCACCTGCCCGGAATCCGGGTCCGCAATAAGGCTCTTCAGCTTGCATCTTCGACACGGACATCTTATCTCCGTCTCGTTCTTTTGAAGCATCTCGGCCTTCGCGGACCTCAAAAACCTATTCACGATGCCTTCGGTCATCGTGCGGACCATGGTCGCCTGCGGGGTAGAGCAAAACGATATTTTAGAACCAAACAAAAATTTGGCATGACTTTCCCTAAAAATAGGACCAAAAAGAATGCTTAATGCCAAAATTCTCGCCGAAACGTAAATGAATCAACATTCCGGCAAAATATTGGCAACTATCGCATATCAAATACCGGTACACCTCCAAACACAAACACATATGCAACACCACAAACATATGAAACACCACAAACATACATAGATCTAGCTAGGCCGTAAAAAGTGCATGTGCACATTGTTGTAAGGAGAACAACCTAAATATAGCTTCCCCCCTTACTTACCTATTAAAACAAGGTAATTTAACCACTTAATTTGAATGAATCTATGGTGGAAATGAGGTGAAAAAGAGGAGGCACCCGAGACAAGGAGGAGGTGGAGAGAATGAAGTGGGGAGAAAGTGAGTGTGTGGGTAGGAGAGGCTGTCCCAAATATCTTGTTGCTGCCCACTTACTAATGGCGCACCTCTTGCATGGTGCGCCATTAGTAGTTACAACTACTAATGGCGCACTTAAGCAGGATGCGCCATTAGTATGTTTGGATAGGCGCACTAGTTCAAAAAAAAAATTCTATACTAATGGCGCACCTGCTGCCTGGTGCGCCATTAGTAGTTACAACTACTAATGGCTCACTTTGCCCGGATGCGCCATTAGTATGTTTGGACAGGCGCACTAGTTAAAAAAAAATTTGATACTAATGGCGCACCCGTAGCATGGTGCGCCATTAGTAGTTTAAACTCTAATGGCGCATCAGATTGTGGTGCGCCATTAGTATATACTAATGGCGCACCATCTTTCTGGTGCGCCATTAGTGTCAATCCCATCTATAGCCCTTTTCCTAGTAGTGTAAAACCAACACATTCAAGCTACCATTTGGAGATGATATTGTTTACCTTTGCTATATTTGTTTGATGTTAAGGTTGCTGTACTTATCATGCCTTTCCACTACTTATGCAGGACAACAACGGGAGTGGCCACCATTTTCCGCCGAGGTTAGCTTCATCCCTCGGCTTGTACTCCCCTGTCGTTCCATAATGTAGTGCATATAGATCCATGCCTGGACACTTGTTAGCTTCTAATATGACTTGTTGCTTGTAGGTACATATGCCCTTGGCAAGGATCCACGCATTGACCATTTTTGCTTATGGGGCACATGAGATATTCATGAACAAGCATCAAATGAGGAAACTGATAAGGATTATTAGCAAAAAGATACGAATGTTGGCAAGAAAATTATTTGTTTATGCTCTATCCAACACAACAGTGAGTTGTAGGATGGTAACTACAAACTCTGCAGCCTTTTCGAGTTGTTAGACAACAATGTCTGAATCTTTTTAGTTTGCAGTGGTTCCCGAAGCAGTTCTCTCAAGATTACCTCACAAACTACATGATTGGTGTACACGCAATGAAGGTTAACATATTTCATCCGGACTACATGAGCATCGAGAAGTCGTAATGAAGACAATGAAGGATGGACAGGCAGCCATCACAAGGGGTTGGCCTAGAGTCATGCGCGCATTATGCATGGAGGAGGGCACAATATGGGCATTCCGCTTCAGCTTCTCCAGCAACCAAAATTTCTTTCACCTCTCTCTTTATAGTCTTTAGTACAACTTTGGTTCATCATTCTTTACATGGTGCTTCTGTAGTTCTTCAGTATATGTACCTGTGCATCGAATTATGCATTCGTGGTTGAACCTATATTTGTAATAAACATGGTTGGATATGAAATAAGTGATTGCCTACTATCAAATTCAAAACATATGATTTTAAATTAAGGATTAATAAGGGATTAATTAGGGATTACACTACACATGGTTGGCGAAAGCGAAATGTCTACAATAGACGCGGAGATCAGACATGTTTCTAGGATCCGCTACGTGTGCGATCAATCTCCTCTACACACACGATCAGCCAAGAAAAACATGTGTGATCAATCTCCATTGCACACATGATCAACTAAGGAAAAACATGTGCGATTAACAACAACATCGCACACAGTTCTTTCTTATTAAATTTTTGCAATAGTCACCTTATCACACATGCTTCGAAACTATAGACTGTTTGTGATCTTGTGCGCATCGCAAACGTTTGGTACTTCTTGGATTAACTATGTGGGATTTACATACTAACAGAAACGTATTCCTTGGATGGACTGTGTGGAATGTACACACGAACGGAAACGTTTAGCGGGGATTGACTGTGTGGGATGTACTTACGATCGAAAATGATTTCGCCTATATAATTGTATTTTTTAGCACTATTGTACGTATAACCGTATTTGAGCGCTCGTCGATCGCACATGACCTCATTTTGCCAAGCGTCTATGCCAGGAGGGCATATCCCGACGTTTCTAGGTCACGAGGGAAGTACCCCCCCCCCTATCGTAGTCACTCACTTGGCGAAGGTTCCGAATGTCGTCGCGGAAAGCAGTTAAAAACCATTTGTATAGCATCGATGCATACGAGTGTATATCTATTCACAGGGTCAGCTTTCACCTTTCAGCCGTGTCAGACAGCAGTGATAGCCAGAATAGGTCTGAGGAATAGGTTCACATGAGTGAGGGCACTAGTCCCTCTGATGGCAGCTATGATGATCGGAGCAGAAGCACTCCTAGCAACCTGCCTAAGGCTGCAACCAGGCAGAGGAAGAAGAAAAGCTCTAATTCAGAAGATGAAGATTTTGTGGCTGATGAGGAAGTCACATCAAAGAAGAAGGTTGTAAAGAAGGAGTTTGGCACAGCAGCTTCAACCAAGCTAGGTATGAACAAGAATGCACCAGCCAGAAGGATTCCTATTTCCAAAGCCAGAGCCTCAACACAGGAAGCTATTGAGCTCACTCTTGAGCCAAAGGAGGTTGCTGATGGCAAGAAGAGGAAGGAAAGGGTCAATAAGACCATGGCCAGAGTGATTGACAGACCATCTATGGTCAGAGATTATGAGGATGAGGAGGAAGAGCCCAATGCACCTCCTGCCAAGACCTAGAAGCTGATGGGGGTTGCCATCAAGTCAGGGGCTACTCCATCAAAGCCCAAGACTGCCCCCAAGGCTACTACTGCTGCTCAAGCTTCTAAGCCTGCAGCACCCAAAAGATCAACAAGGAACATACCAGCTGCTGAGAAGAACAAAGCCCCAGTGCCTGAAGTGGAAGAAGAAGAAGATGACCAATGGCTCAGAAAGTTGAAGCCCAAGATACCTTACCATGATGATACACATCCAGTGGCTGAAAACATGAAGTTAAGGAAGAATGTAGATCTCAGGCTATGGAGGCAGAAAAACCCATATGCCACCAGGAGGAGGACTGTTGTGGATTACATGTTCCACACAAAGGAGCAGCGGGACTTCTATGAGACAGTGCTCCTGGACAAGAAGCCCATAGTAAGTGATATGAGATGGGTTGATTGGGAGTACATTGACAACAATGTAGACTACTTCCAGGAGTTCATGACATCTTCAGACTGACTGGAGATGACAAGTTTGTTGGTCAGAAGCTCACCAAGTGGAATGATATGATGGTGATGCAGTTCTACTCCATAGCACATTTTTACCCAGATGGTAAAATTGTCTGGATGACTGAGGGCACAAGGTACCAATCTTCTATTGCTGAGTGGGCCCAGCTTATCAATGCCCCTAAAGAGAAAGAGGATGACACAGATGTGTATGCCAAGCCCAGGAAAGGACACAACTCCATGGCACACATGTACAAGTACATTCCTTGTAAAGCGGCCACCAACTGTGCCTCTGGATCAGGAATAGCGAGGTCCTCCTCTGTGGGCAGTTGAACCGACGGGTTATGCAAGACGTCCAAAAAGGTATTGGGCAGCACCGGTTTACGCTGAGATCCTAACCGGCTTAAAGCGTCAGCTGCCTCGTTTTTGCGCCGATCAATGTGCTCCACTTGATATCCCTTAAAGTGACCAGCCACAATATCCACCTCTCGTCGGTAAGCCACCATGAGTGGATCCTTGGAATCCCAAGTACCTGAAACTTGTTGGGCTACCAATTCTGAGTCTCTGAAGCATCGTACACGGATTAAGTTCATCTCCTTAGCCACTCGAAGACCATGGAGTAAAGATTCATACTCAGTTGCATTGTTAGTACAAGGGAACATTAAGCGAAGAACATAATGAATTTTATCACCTCGAGGGGAAGTAAGGACAACTCCAGGCCCCGAGCCCTCCAATTGCCTAGACCCGTCAAAGTGAATAGTCCAGTATGTACTATTCGGTTTGTCTTCTAGTGCCTGCAACTTGGTCCAGTCATTGATGAAATCCACAAGAGCCTGCGACTTGATGGATGTGCGAGGCATATACTTCAAACCGTGTGGTCCAAGCTCAATAGCCCACTTAGCAACCCGGCCAGTTGCCTCCCTGTTTTGAATTATATCCCCCAAAGGAGCAGAACTGACCACTGTGATGGGATGACCTTGAAAGTACTGCTTAAGATTCCGACTTGCCATAAAACCCCCATACACCAGCTTCTGCCAATGCGGATGTCTTTGCTTTGACTCAATGAGCACTTCGCTGATATAGTAAATCGTCCTTTGACCCGGGTATTCCTTCCCAGCCTCCTTGTGCTCCACCACAATGGCGACACTAACAGCCCGGGCATTAGCAGCCACATATAACAGTAGTGGCTCCTTATCAACTGAAGCATCAAGAACTGGCGGTTCAACTAAACACCGCTTTAAGTCCTCAAACGCCGCATTAGCCGCATCACTCCAGACAAATTTGTCTGTTTTCTTCAAAATCTAATACAGAGGAATTGCCTTCTCTCCCAAACGGCTGATAAACGCCAGTCGTTGAACATCATTGATACACGCCAGTTTAGTCAAGGATGTAATCGCCTTCATCTTTTCCGGATTAGCCTCAATGCCTCTGTTAGACACCAGATAGCCTAAGAGCTTGCCTGCCGGAACACCAAAAACACACTTATCCGGATTGAGCATCATTTTATAAACCCGAAGATTGTTAAAGGTCTCCTTGAGGTCCTCTATCAATGTCTCCTTCTTCCTGGATTTTACCACAATATCATCTACATAAGCATGAACATTGTGCCCAATTTGAGTATGAAGACAATTCTGCACACAACACTGATAAGTCGCCTGGGCACTCTTGAGCCCAAAGGGCATAGATACATAGCAAAAGGCTCCAAAGGGAGTAATGAAAGTTGTTTTCTCTTGGTCCTTAACTGCCATCTTGATCTGATGATAACCAGAATAAGCATCCAAAAAACTCAAACGCACACAACCCGCCGTAGCATCAATGATTTGATCAATACGAGGGACGGCGAAGGGATCAGCTAGGCAAGCTTTGTTCAAATCTGTGTAATCCACACACATACGCCAAGCGTCGTTTTTCTTAAGTACCAGCACCAGATTAGCCAACCACTCTGGGTGAAATACTTCAATGATAAAACCAGCAGCCAACAACCGGGCTACCTCTTCTCCAATGGCCTTGCGTCGTTCCTCGTTGAAGCAGCGAAGGAATTGTTTGACCGGTTTAAACTTGGGATCAATATTGAGAGTGTTCTCGGCGAGTTCCCTCGGTACACCTGGCATGTCAGAAGTCTTCCATGCAAAAATGCCCCGGTTCTCACGGATGAACTCGATGAGCGCGCTTTCCTATTTTGGATCCAGATTTGTGTTGATACTAAACTGCTTGGATGAATCGCCAGGAACGAAATCAACAAGTTTAGTTTCATCAGCCGGTTTGAACTTCAGGGTCGGATCATGTTCTGTAGAGGGCTTCTTCAAGGAAGTCATGTCTGCCGGATCAACATTGTCCTTATAGAACTTTGACTCCTCCATTGCACAAACCGATTCAGCATATGCCGCATCACCTTCCTCACACTCCAGAGCAATCTTGCGGCTGCCATGAACCGTAATGGTCCCTTTGTTACCCGGCATCTTGAGCTGCGGATAAACATAACACGGCCTTGCCATGAATTTAGCATAAACCGGTCGTCCGAATAAAGCATGGTACGAACTTGTGATTTTGACCACTTCAAAGGTCAGCATCTCGGATCTTGAGTCATGATCGTCTCCAAAAACCACCTCCAGAGCTATCTTACCAACTGGGTAAGACGATTTAACAGGCATGACTCCGTGAAAAATGGTGTTTGACGGTCTAAGATTCTTATCTGTCAACCCCATACGCTGGAAGGTTTCATAGTACAAGATATTGATACTGCTCCCTCCGTCCATGAGTACCTTTGTAAATTTATAACCTCCCACCTGAGGTGCAACCACCGAAGCTAGGTGACCCGGATTGTCAACCTGGGGCGGGTGATCCTCCCTGCTCCAGACAATAGGCTGCTCAGACCAGCGTAGATAACGGGGCACCACCGGTTCAACAGAGTTCACTGCCCTTTTATGGAGCTTCTGATCGCGCTTGCACAAGCTAGTAGTGAAGACATGATACTGTTCCCGTTTAACTGGTTTGGATTGCTCTGATAACCCGACTACTGTTGACTCCCCTGATTACCCTGTTGATGGTTACCACCTTGGTAGTTTTGATTATTCTGAAACCCTGAGCTTGAACCGCCACCACTGTAACCCAACCCATGGAATCCTGGATCGGAACCACCAGATGGACCCTGATCATACCGAAAAAGATCAGAATTTTTGAACTCCCTCATGATGTGGCAATCCTTCCAAAGGTGTGTGACCGGATCCTCCTTTGTCCCGTGCTTTGGGCAGGGCTAGTTTAACAGACGTTCCAGATTCATTCCTCCACCGCGCAGGGGCGATTTACCCCTACGACGCTGCATATTACCCTGCACATTGGTGTTAGCCACAAAATCGGAATTGTCCGCTATACGCTTACCATTGTTTCCTTGGCCCGCCTAATTATGCCATCCCTTTGAACCGACATTCTTCTTTCCCTTCTCCTGTTTCTCTTCACCTGAATCAGGGTCTTTGGTATTATCAGAATCAGCATACTTAACCAGAGCCGCCATAAGTGTTCCCATATCATTGCAGTGGCGCTTGAGTCGTCCCAACTTCATCTTTATTGACTTAAACCGGCAATTGCCCTCCAATGCCACAATTGCTGTATCCGGATTGATGCGGCCGGATGAATGCAAAATTTCTGAAACCCGGCGTACCCAATGGGTTGTTGACTCGTTCTCTCCTTGGACACAAGCCGCCAGATCTACAATAGACATAGGTTGCTTGCACGTATCTTTGAAGTTTGCTATGAACTTGGCCTTCAGCTCATCCCATGAATTAATCGAGTTAGCAGGCAGGCTCTTCAGCCAGGTGCGAGTCGTTCCTTCCAACATCATGGTGAAGTATTTTGCACATGCCGCTTCATCCACATCTAGCATCTCCATCGCCATCTCATAACTCTCCACCCACACCTCGGGGGGCTGATCAGCGGTATAGTTAGGCACCTTGCGCGGACCTTTGAAATCTTTAGGCAACCGCACATTCCGGAGAGCCAGGATGAGACACGGTACTCCCCAGGAGCTGAAGGCAAGCCCGGTCCGTCATTCTACTGACGCCATTGGCTGAATCATGGTGGGTTGATGATGACCCACGTACTGTGCCGCTAAAGCAGCCTCCCTTCGCGCTCTGCCATTATCCACTACGTCCTGAGCATTCCGACCGCCGTTCGCCAGATTAGCCCCTCGAGGCGCATCCGATGCCGCACGCTGCTTGATACGGCCGGTTCGTCTATGTGCCTGTTATAACTCTTGCTCGGACGAGGGGCTGAATGTATTCTATCTCGGCTATAAGAATACGCCTGTTGCTGTACAACGGCGGTTTGAAGAAGATCCCTGGCTTATCGAGTCTCAATCACTGCTAAGGAATCACCCTCCATCGGAATAGCCGCCAAACGTGATGCTGCTGCAATCATGTTATCCAAAGGACTGGAGAAGTGACCCGGTGGTGTTGCGACATACTGTGGCGGGTTGTCCGTCCGTCGAGGCGGGTCCATCGTCCGTGGCTGATCTGGCGCCGCCCCAGGTGCCTCGGTCTGGTTTACTCCTGCCGGATTGCTAAGCCCGGCTCCTGGTGTGCTAAAGAGATTCAGACCCTCGTAAATTTGTGGCAGTCGAGACCGATACTTCCTTCTCATAACTTCTTTTGATGTGTTCTGATCCAACGTAAGCTGGTAATTCTGCGCTTGGATTTCCTGCGACCAGGCATCTAAAGTGGCCCGTTCTTCATCCATCCTGGCCTCCTCAGCTGCCAAGTGTGCCTTGGCCTGAACTATCTGATCCTTTAGCTTTGCAATATCCGCATTGTGCTTAACTTGAGTCTCCGGAGTTACCGCAGTGGTCAACAGTGCCGTCCAATCGTCCAGTAAACTGGCAAGAACTTGAGCCGGCCGGCGCACCGGGCCTCCTGCCGCGGCTACCGATCCGGAGAACATTGCTGCTCTAGATGAAGATTGCACGGTGGGTTGCGTACCGGCCATGAAGATCGCGACTCGGTTTGGCGGTTCAAGGGGACCCAGAATACTGTCGCCATCGGAATATCCCTCAAACCGGCCATCGTACAGTTGGTATAGCGACTCAGTTTCGCCAGTGGACGATTCACCGTCTGAGTAGACGGTCATCTCACCATCGGATGCCAGTTCAGATTCCGTTCCATGGATGAATCCTAAGAACGTACGCTTCACGGCAGGCTAACCCCGGGCAGGACTCGCACGCTGAGCCGTCTCGATGAGGTTGGTGGAGATGTCCGGCTCAAGGCCTGGTTCGCCGAGCTTGCCAATGAAATCGTGAATTCCGCCAAAGGGGACCCGGTACCCGTACTCGATTGAGCCGGCCTCGGGGCCCTAGCATGCGTCGTTGATGTAGAGCTTGCCGCGACGACTCTTGGTCATCCGGCCAACCACGTACCCCTTGAGTCCTTCAAAGCTGCCCTTCAAGAACTCGAAACCATCATGCGATAACCCCACAGTGGGCGCCAACTGTCATGGAAATATCAGGTCAAATGTCCTAGCAGAAGGACTTAGCCGTGGAGCCATCGCAACGAGGTTAGCCTGAAGGGGTTAAACCGGACAAGGGACACGAGAGTTATACTAGTTCGGCCCCTTCGATGAAGGTAAAAGCCTATGTCTAGTTTGTGATGGGATTATTGGGGTTTCGATGACCAGGGAGCAAATACGCTAGCCTGGGTCTCGAGTTGTTGTCCGTTGTCCCTGAACCGCCGCCGGGTCATCCCTTTATATGCACAGGCTGACGCCCGGCTGGTTTACAGAGTCCCGAGGCCGACTCATACAAGGGTTCGGCTCGGTCTCTCCCTTTCCTTAACTTATAGTACACGTATACAATATGGCGGTTTACTACTATGGGCCCTAATCCGCCTCTGGCTCTGGGCCTCTAAACTTTCAGTAAAGCGCCATCTTCTTATCTTCATGGGCTTCAGCATAGCTGAGCGTGAACCGGCCCCTCCTGGGTGGTTTACACTTAGTGGTTATATCCTCAACACCATTCGAGAGAGATCCATCAGAACATGCCTACACTTCCACTACTCATTTTCTGAGAGAGAACCACCTACTTATGTGTTGAGACCAAGACATTCCAATCCTACCACTAGAATCTTGATCTCCAGCCTTCCCCAAGTTGCTTCGCACTCAAATCATCTTTCCACCATATCCAAATTTGTGAGAGAGAGTTGAGTGTTGGGGAGACTATCATTTGAAGCACAAGAGCAAGGAGTACATCATCAACACACCATCTATTACCTTTTGGAGAGTGGTGTCTCCTAGATTGGTTAGGTGTCACTTCGGAGCCTCCGTCAAGATTGTGGAGTTGAACCAAGGAGTTTGTAAGGGCAAGGAGATCGCCTACTTCGTGAAGATCCACCCAAGTGATGCAAGTCCTTCGTGGGTGATAGCTATCGTCGGATAGACAAGGTTGCCTCTTTGTGGACTCTTCGTGGGTGGAGCCCTCCATGGACTCGCGCAACCGTTACCCTTCATGGGTTGAAGTCTCCATCAACGTGGATGTGCGATAGCACCACCTATCAGAACCACGCCAAAAATCTCTGTGTCTACATTGCGTTATCTCCCTCCAAACTCTTCCCCTTTACCTTCATATGCAATGATTTACATTCCGCTGCTATACTCTTAGAATTGCATGTGTAGGTTGATTGCTAGATTTTTATTTGGTCAAGTCGTCTAATTACCCCCCTCTAGACATACTTTCGATGCTACAAGTGGTATCAGAGCTTTGGTATCCATTTGACTTGATTTCTATAGCTTTGGTGATCATAGCCTTGGTTTCATAACCTAAGAGAGTATGGCGTCTAGCGAGGGAAATTACCACCGTCAAGGTCATTACTTTGATGGTACTAATTTTGCTAGTTGGAAGCATAAGATGAAAATGCATATTCTTGGACATAACCCCACAATTTGGGCTATTGTGTGTATTGATTTGCAAGGTGAATACTTCGATGGGAGAGAACCAAATGGTGATGCAACTGTAGAAGAATTGAAGATGCTGCAATACAACGCTCAAGCTTGCGATATCCTCATCAGTGGATTGTGCCCCAAAGAATTCAACAAAATCATCCGTCTTGAGAATGCAAAGGAAATTTGGGATAGTTTGATTGATATGCACGAAGGTACCGAGTGTGTCAAGGAATCCAAGTTGGATGTGCTTCAAAGTCAGCTTGACAAGTTCAAAATAAAGGATGGTGAAGGTGTGCTGAAATGTACTCTAGGCTTGCTCTCATCACAAATGACATTGCCGGCTTAGGAAATGAAGAGATGACTGACAGATTCATCATCAAGAAGATCCTAAGAGCCCTAGATGGAAAATATGATACTATGTGCACATTGATCCAAATGATGCCCAATTACAAAGATCTCGAGCCTACAGAAGTCATTAGAAGAATTGTTGCTCATGAGATGTCACTCAAGGATAAGGAAGAGCTTCACAACAATCTAGTGGTGCTTATAAAGCCTCATGTGATGCTCCTGCCACATCAAGTGAAAAACAAGTCTTCAATGAAGAATTGAGCTTAATGGTGAAGAACTTCAACAAATTCTACAAGAGTAGAAGTAAAGAGAGAAGCTCCAAGTCAAGATCCTACCATGACAAAAGATCTTCTAGTCGTGATCGTAATTGCTACAATTGTGGTAGACCCGGACACTATTCGAATGAGTGTACAGCTCCCTACAAAAGAAAAGAAGACACACCTAAAAGCACAAGTAGAGGATAAGAATCACCTCCAAGTGAGAGAAGGAGTATAGATGATCGTTCTGAATGAAGACCCTCTCGCGGAAGCAAGGATTGGGAAATGAAGGATAAGTCATCAAGGAGCTACACAAAACAAAGACATCAAGCTCATGTTGGTGAATGGGTATCCAGTTCTGACTCCGACCACCACTCTGAGAGAAGTTATCACCCCAACTTCGAATATACTCAAGATGAAGGTGTTGTCGGTCTTGCACTTGTGTCAACCAACTCCTGCGACATATTTGACTCACCAAATTAACGAATTGGAAGATGCTTCATCGCTAAAGGCCCCAAGGTATCACACCCCGTGTATATTGATTTAAATAGTGATGAACATGATTTTCTAGGTGATGATGAGTTACTTGTTGACAATGCTAGTGATGAAAACTATGATAAAATTGTTATTAATCGTGCTAATCAAGATGAAATGAATGACAATGATAAGAAGGAGATTGAGCATCTGAAAGTGCAACTATCCCTAGGTGGTTTTGGTAATTCCTAACAACATATAACTCATTGAGCTAATGCTATTTCAAGATGAATATTTCAAGAAAGCTCAATGATTGGCATGGCATGGATGAGAAAAGTGGACCCTCAAAATTCTAAGGACAAAAGTATTGGCTCAAGCTCAAAGCTCAAGACTCTACATTTTATATTTTAGTGATCCAAGATCACATTGAGTCTATAGGAAAAGCCAATACTATCAAGGCGAGATGAGGTGTTGCTTAATGGCTTACTTGCTCAAAATTCTTAGTGATATGCTCCAAAGCCCTCAACTACTTTCTCCCATCCACATATGACCTAAACCAAAAGTCAAACTCGGCCCCACCGATTCTTTCTATCCGTGTCACGCCCAATATGCGACCCTATCCAAAAGGAACTCGAAGGTCCCACCAAGGATATACCCGCATATTGAAACGCTTTTGCAAGGTGGATATCATTACATCAACATTACATAATAGATGGGGATACATACATAAAGCATATAATGCCACACGAATACAACATCACAATACATAAGAGCATCATCCGACTACGGATGAAACACAAACAGAAACTCAAACGACATCCACCCTGCTAGCCCAGGCTGCCGACCTGGAACCTATCGCCTGATCGAAGAAGCAGAAGAAGAACTCAACGCAAGCAAGCATCGCTCTCGCGTCATGATCATCGCACGACCTGTACCTGCAACTGTTGTTGTAGTAATCTGTGAGCCACGAGGACTCAGCAATCCCATTACCATGGGTATCAAGACTAGCAAAGCTTAAAGGGAAAGGAAGGGGTAAAGTGGTGAGGCTGCAGGAGCGACTAAGCATGTATGGTGGCTAACATACGCAAATAAGAGCGAGAAGAGAGCAAGAGGAACGGTCGTCAACTAGTAATGATCAAGAAGTGATCCTGAGCTCCTACTTACGTCAATCATAACCCAGAAACCGTGTTCACTTCTCGGACTCCACCGAAAAGAGATTGAGGGAGTCCTGGATTAGGGGGTGTCCGGATAGCCGGACTACCATCATCGGCCGAACTATCATCGGCCGGACTATCATCATCGACCGGACTCAAGGACTATGAAGATACAAGATTGAAGACTTCATCCCGTGTCCGGATGGGACTTTCCTTGGCGTGGAAGGCAAGCTTGGCGATACGGATACGTAGATCTCCTACCATTGTAACCGACTCTATGTAACCCTAGCCCTCTCTGGTGTCTATATAAACCGGATGGCTCTAGTCCGTAGGACAACAACAACCATTACAATCATACCATAGGCTAGCTTCTAGGGTTTAGCCTCCTTGATCTCGTGGTAGATCCACTCTTGTAAACATCCACAATATCAATATCAATCAAGCAGGACATAGGGTTTTACCTCCATCAAGAGGGCCCGAACTTGGGTAAAACATCGTGTCCCTTGTCTCTTGTTACCATCCGCCTAGACGCACAGTTCGGGACCCCCTACCCGAGATCCGCCGGTTTTGCCACCGACATTGGTGCTTTCATTGAGAGTTCCTCTGTGTCGTCACTGATAGGCTTGATGGCCTCTTCAATCGACAACGACGCAGTCCTGGGTGAGACTTTTCTCCCCGGACAGATCTTCGTATTCGGCGGCTTCGCACTGCGGGCCAACTCACTTGGCCATCTGGAGCAGATCGAAAGCTACGCCCCTGGCCGTCAGGTCAGGTTTGGAAGCCTAAACTTCACGGCCGATATCCGTGGGGACTTGATCTTCGATGGATTTGAGCCACTGCTGAGCGTGCCGCGCTGTCACGATGGGCACGACCTAACTCTGCCGCCGGACAGCACCTTGGAGGCCGCACACGAATCCGCTCCGACCCATAGTCCGGAGCCGATCGCTCAGATCGAGGACGGATGGCTAGACACCGCCTCGGGAGCTGCAACTTCTATGACGATGGAGCCGAACACTTACCTTGTCCCGCATAAAGCTCATGACTCCGAGGTGCCGGACTCTCTGCCGGACTCCGAACCTCCTGCGCCCCTGCCAGTCAAATCTGACTGGGCGCCGATCATGGAATTCACTGCTGCGGACATCTTTCAGCACTCACCCTTCAGTGATATCTTAAATTCGCTGAAGCATCTCTCGCTATCCGGAGAGCCCTGGCCGAACTACGGCCAGGATGGTTGGGACGCGGCCGACGAAGAAATTCAGAGCCCACCCACCACCCACTTCGTAGCCACCGTCGACGATCTAACCGACGTACTCGACTACGACTCCGAAGACATCGACGGTATGGACGACGATGCCGGAGACTATCAAGAACCAGTGCGTACAGGACACTGGAAGATCACCTCGTCATACGACATATATATGGTGGACACCCCAAAAGATGGGGACGGTGAAGAAGCAATGGAGGCCGATTCCTTAAAGAAACAGCCCAAGCGCCGACATCAGCGGCGCCGCTCTAAATCCCGCCATAACAAGAATAGATATTCCGGCACAGGAGATAATAACACCCCAGAAAGTGCTGATGACAACCCCCTCCAGCACGATCCAGCGCAGGAGGAGGCAGAAGCAAGCCCTCACGAGAGGGCGGGAGACGAAGAGGTCGAGGATGATAATTACTTACCTCCCTCCGGAGATGAGGCAAGCCTCGACGACGACGAATTCGTCGTGCCTGAGGATCCCGTCGAACAAGAGCGTTTCAGTCGCAGGCTAATGGCCACGGCAAACAGCCTAAAGAAAAAGCAGCAACAGCTTCAAGCTGATCAAGACCTACTGGCCGACAGATGGACCGAGGTCCTCGCGGCCGAAGAGTATGAACTCGAACGCCCCTCCAAAAGTTACCCAAAACGCAAGTTGCTCCCCTGACTAGAGGAGGAGGCGTACAAACCTGCATCACCAGCGCACAATACGGCAGACCGACCACCTCGTGGCCGCGACAGAGAGGCGTGCAAGCCGTCCACCAAAACCGTACCCCGGCATCGCTCAAAAAGCATGAGGCCATGGGGGAACGCGCCGGACTTGCGGGATATATTGGAGGACAAGGCAAGACAATCCAGATCTATCTATGGATCACGTGGGTGCCCCAAGACCCACGACGAATACCGTCGCGCGGGATACAACTACTCCGGCCGGGCCGAACACAGCAGACAACGCTCTCTCAAGCTACGTCGCGATATTGCTCAATACAGAGGCGCCGCGCACCCACTATGCTTCACTGACGAAGTAATGGATCATCAAATCCCTGAAGGGTTTAAACCCGTTAATATCGAATCCTACGATGGCACAACAGACCCAGCGGTTTGGATTGAGGATTATCTCCTCCATATACATATGGCCTGCGGCGACGATCTTCACGCCATCAAATATCTCCCGCTCAAGCTTAAAGGACTAGCTTGGCATTGGCTTAACAGCCTGCCCGCAGAGTCAATTGGATGCTGGGAAGACCTGGAAGCCGCATTCCTCGACAACTTCCAGGGCACGTATGTGCGACCACCGGACGCAGATGACCTAAGCCACATAATCCAGCAGCCAGACGAATCGGCCAGGCAATTCTGGACACGGTTCTTAACAAAGAAAAATCAAATCGTCGACTGTCCGGATGCAGAGGCCCTTGCTGCCTTCAAACATAACATCCGCGACGAGTGGCTGGCCCGGCACCTAGGACAGGAAAAGCCGAAATCCATGGCAGCCCTCACATCACTCATGACCCGCTTCTATGCAGGAGAGGATAGCTGGCTAGCTCGCAGCAACAACCTCAGCAAAAACGCTGGCAGCCCGGATACCAAGGACCGCAATGGCAGGTCGCGTCGAAACAAAAACAAACGCCGCATTAACGGCGACAGCAGTGAGGATACGATAGTCAACGCCGGATTCCGAGGCTCCAAGCCCGGTCAACGGAAGAAGCCATTCAAAAGAACCACTCCGGGCCCGTCCAATTAGGACCAAATACTCGACCGCTCCTGTCAAATACACAGAACCCCCGAAAAGCCAGCTAACTACACCAACAGAGATTGTTGGGTATTCAAGCAGGTAGGCAAATTAATCGCCGAAAACAATCACAAGGGGCTACACAGCGATGACAAGGAAGAGACCCGGCCGCTGAACAACAGAGGACAAAAGGGATTCCCCCCTCAAGTTCGGACGGTAAACATGATATACGCAACGCATATACCCAAGAGGGAGCGGAAGCGTGCACTAAGGGACGTATACGCGATGGAGCCAGTCGCCCCAAAATTCAACCCATGGTCCTCTTGCCCGATCACTTTCGATCGATGAGACCATTCGACCAGTATCCGCCATGGCGGATTCGCCGCATTGGTTTTAGACCCAATCGTCGATGGATTTCACCTCACGAGAGTCCTAATGGACGGCGGCAGTAGCCTGAACCTGCTTTATCAGGATACAGTGCGCAAGATGGGCATAGACCCTTCAAGGATTAAACCTACAAAGACAACCTTCAAAGGCGTCATACCAGGTGTCGAGGCCAGTTGTACAGGCTCAGTTACACTGGAAGTGGTCTTCGGATCCCCGGATAATTTCCGAAGCGAGGAGTTAATCTTCGACATAGTCCCATTCCGCAGTGGCTATCACGCTCTGCTCGGACGAACCGCGTTCACAAAATTCAACGCGGTGCCGCATTATGCATACCTTAAGCTCAAGATGCCAGGCCCTCGTGGAGTCATCACGGTCAATGGAAACACGAAACGCTCCTTCTGAATGGAGGAACATACAGCGGCTCTCGTGGCAGAAGTATAGAGCAGCCTTTTAAGGCAATTTTCGAGTCCGGCCGTTAAACGACCGGACATGGCCAAACGTGCCCGGAGTAACATCAACCAAGACCACCTGGCACGTTCCGAGCTCTCGTAGCAATGCGGCCTCAACCCCAGCCCTCGCACAATTGTAAGACAAACTCTCCGCGTACATAATTACGCTCTGGAGATACCATGGGCATAGGGGGAGAGGCACAACCACAACAGACCCAGAGTGCAGTTCGACCAAACCAGGGGCTCCCAAGTGTGTCGCTCTTTTTATCTTTTATTTCTCTCTTTTTTATACAGAACTCTATCCGGCGGCGAACCTGCCGAACTCATGATGCAACAGCCAGGGAGGGACAAAGGCTGGGACGAACACTCAGGTGGTCACCATTACGAGCATTAAATTTGTTAAACACACCATTCCGCAGCCTACCCCTGGAGGGAGACGCCTTTAATTCGTCCAATCCCTTGCTTTCCGCACTATTTGTATCATTCCGCACTCATAGCATATCTTCTCAAATAAAATGCAGCACTTTTTGCCCATAATTGCATTACCTTATATATATATGTTCATTTATGACATGTTGCATCCGTACATTTTGGTACGGCCAAATACACCAGGGGCTTATGTTCCCCGCATTATGGTGTGATAAAGTCCGAACACTTTCACAAGTGCGGCACCCCGAACTTATAGCATTATATGAATCGGCTCCGAATCATGTCTTGGGTCAATAGTTGGGTTTGCCCGGCTCCCAAGTTTGGCACCTTACGTTCCGTTCTATCGGCTAAGGTAGCACTGGGAGAACCACTGCGATTGCACCCCGGTTGAGCCGGGTTAACGCCTCAGTGGAGAAAGCTAAAACTGACTGTCATGATAAGGCGAGAGACTGGTCGCTATTCGAGAGGTCTTTTTGGGTCCTTAAAGACCTACACCGCTTCAAGCGAAGTACCGGATAATGTCCGACGAAGGCGTGGATAGCGCCCCGAATTTTGTGTTCCGAATACTAGGGGCTTCGCCGAAATTTAAAATTATAGAATTCTATGGCTAAGTGAGAGTGTTCAAGCACTATAAGTCCGGTTACCTTGTTCGTTGTGTTGAGCGCCTCCCTAGATGGACCCAAAAATGGGAACAAGAGTGCTCAAGTTTATCCCGAACACCCCAGCACTCGTGGCATGGGGGCTGAAGCCGACGACTTGCCATCTCTCAGATTTAATAAACGGCCGCACAGAAGGTAATATTTTAAATTAACAAGCGTTGCTTAGCGCATATGAACAAAGTTTTCAGTGCACATGATAACACATTGCGAATTTACTCAATAATTACATCCCTGGGGCACTCATCCGCAATCTTGCAGGCACCCTTCAGGACAGTCTTATAGTACATCTCGGGCGTACGATATTCCTTGCCCGCTGGTGGCATGTCAGTGATTAGCTTCTCCGCATCCAGCTTGCCCCAATGCACCTTTCCGCGGGCAAGGGCCCGACGAGCACCTTCAGTACAGGCGGAGCGTTTGATAACCTCCACCCAGGGGCACGCATCCACCAACCGTCGCACGAGGCTGAAATAGCTCCCAGGCATGGCCTCTCCAGGCCACAGCCGGACTATGAGGCCCTTCATGGCCTGCTCGGCCACCTTGTGGAGCTCGACCAGCTGCTTCAGCTGGTCGCTAGGGGGCACTGGATGGCCGGCCTCAGCATACTGAGACCAGAAGACCTCAGCATACTGCAGGCTTCGGTCAGCCCGCTCTTGGCAAGCTGTACCTTCTGAATCACCGCACTCATAACAGTGCGGTGTTCTTCCTCGATGGAAGCGCTCTGCAGCGCCTCCAAAAAATTGTCTGGTGCCTCCGGTTGGACGGAAGCTGCCAGCGTCACGGTCTTGCCCTTCGTGCGAAGGGGCCGCCGGCCGGACTCCGGAACCACTGCGGGTTCTGATGTGGAGTCCGGCGCAAAGTCCGGGAGGCCGCCTTGTGGCGCCTCCGGAGCCTCCCCCTGATGGGTCCCTTCTTGGGATCCCACCTCGGCGTCCTCGGTGTCGCGAGGGGTGGAGGCGGTCGGGATGGAATCTACATCCGATGGAGCCAATGACCTGCTCGATGAAGCGGGGACATCATCATTGGCCGGACTACAGGCAGCATGCGGCATCAGAATGACACTATGTGACGCAGAAAAAGAAATTATAAATCATTCAGGAATCCGGATACTTACGATCTCGCCGGAGGCCTGGCCCTTGAAGGCCATTCTTCCTCGCCAACGTTGATGTTGGCGGAGCTGTCCGGGGGAATAGTCCTTCCCCTCTTGGACCAGCCTTCCTCTTCCTCTCTCCCTCCTCTGGGAGAGACTCCTCTTTCTCCTCCTCGTTTTCGGGGGAGGAGTCCGCCCCGGAGTCGTCGGACACCTGAAAACGGGAGCTCTTTCGAGCACCCGTGGCCTCCTTCTTGGCCTTCTTCTCCGGCACCACGTGCGGTGCCGGAACCAGCAGCCTTGCTAGATGGGCGTCTACTGGGTTTTCTGGCATAGGAGTCCGGCAGATAATCTGCTCCGCCTTCCTCATCCAGTCCTGTCAAAGGAAAAGGGGAAATTAAAACCCGCATAGAGTCAAACTATGAAAAGCAAGTGTCCCGTAAAGGGGTAGAATCACTTACCTCGTCGGCTTGGCGCTGCGAGCGAAATCCGCGATCTTCAGTCGCGGATGCGGGGGCTTCGGCGCCCTTAAACAGCACCCTCCAGGCGCCTTCGTACGTCGTGTCGAAGAGCCCGCTCAGCGCCTGGTGCTGTTCCGGATTGAACTCCCACAGATTGAATGCTTGCTCTTGGCATGGGAGAATCCGGCGGACGAGCATGACTTGGACCACGTTAACTAGCATGAGCTTCTTCACCAGCTTGTGGATACAGGCTTGGAGTCCCGTCAGCTCCTCCGAACTACCCCACAGCAAGCCCTTCTCTTTCCAGGAGGTGAGCTGCGTGGGGATACCAGATCTGAACTCGGGGGCCGCCGCCCACATAGGGTCGCGCGGCTCGGTGATATAGAACCACCCCGATTGCCACCCCTTGACGGATTCCACGAAGGCCCCTTCGAACCAAAGGACGTTGGGCATCTTGCCCAACATGGCGCCTCCGCACTCCGCTTGAGTGCCCTTCACTACCTTCGGCTTGACATTGAAGGTCTTGAGCCACAAGCCGAAGTGGGGCTGGATGCAGAGGAAGGCCTCGCACACGAGGATAAAGGCCGAGATGTTGAGGATGAAGTTCGGCGCCAGATCATGGAAATCCAGGTCGTCGTAGAACATGAGCCCCCGGACAAAGGGGTGAAGTGGAAAGCCCAGTCCGCGGAGGAAGTGGGGAAGAAAAACGACCCTCTCATGGGGCCTGGGGGTGGGGATGAGCTGCCCCTCGGCGGGCAGCCGGTGCGCAATGTCGCCGGACAGGTAGCCGGCGCTGCGTAGTCTTTCGATGTGCTCCTCCGTAACGGAGGAGGTCATCCACTTGCCTCCCGCTCCAGACATGACTGGGGAAGGTTGAGACGAGATGTGCGGGCTTGGGCGCTGGAGCTCGAGTGCGCGGAGATGGATAAGCAAAGGAGGAAGAAGGCGTAGGTGAAAAGGTGAATCCTTATCCCTTATATGGGCGGGCGAAGTCTACGCGTCCCCCACCGGCCTGGTAAAACTCGCTTATCCCCCAAGCGTCACCATCAATGGCGCGGTTGGGTTACCCACATCCGTATTGATGAGAATCCCGGATTAAGGGGGAACACGATCTCTGCTTCGACAAGACGTGCCAAGGAAACCGCTTCGCTAAATGCGCTGAGGTGGTAGAGTAAAAAACGATTCAAGTAATGGCTTGGTAGTGGCGTGACGTCATGCCGCAAAAAATGTCAGCAGATTGAACTTGTGTATATATTATTCTCTCTACGGTGGGATGTGGAATTTATTTTGCAGAGCCGGACACTATCCTGGTGTTCACAAACTTCTATCATTCGGAGGAGGAACCTGCCTTGCAATGCCAAGCAATATACGCGCCGGACTTATCGTCATTGAAGCCTGGTTCAGGGGCTACTTAGGGAGTCCTGGATTAGGGGGTGTCCGGATAGCCGGACTACCATCATCGGCCAAACTATCATCGGCCGGACTATCTTCATCGACCGGACTCCAAGACTATGAAGATATAAGATTGAAGACTTCGTCCCGTGTCCGGATGGGACTTTCCTTGGCGTGGAAGGCAAGCTTGGTGATACGGATACGTAGATCTCCTACCATTGTAACCGACTCTATGTAACCCTAGCCCTCTCCGGTGTCTATATAAACCGGATGGCTCTAGTCCGTAGGACAACAACAACCATTACAATCATACCATAGGCTAGCTTCTAGGGTTTAGCCTCCTTGATCTCGTGGTAGATCCACTCTTGTAAACATCCACAATATCAATATCAATCAAGCAGGACGTAGGGTTTTACCTCCATCAAGAGGGCCTGAACCTGGGTAAAACATCGTGTCTCTTGTCTCCTGTTACCATCCGCCTAGACGCACAGTTCGGGACCCCCTACCCGAGATCCGCCGGTTTTGACACCGACAGAGACCATCACGGCTACACACACGGTTGATGCGTTTTAATTCAGATCTGGTGTCAAGTTATCTACAACCGGACATTAACAAATTCCCATCTGCCTATAACCGCAGGCACGGCTTTCCAAAGATTTTACCCTGCAGGGGTGTCCCAACTTAGCCCATGACAAGCTCTCGCGATCAACGAAGGAATAGACCTTCTCCCAGGAAGACCCGATCAAACTCGGAATCCCGGTTTACAAGACATTTCGACAATGGTAAAACAAGACCAGCAAAGCCTCCCGATGCGCGGACAATCCTGATAGGATCTGCACATATCTCGTTCTCAGGGCAACACCGGATAATCCAAGCTACGAGTAAAACCATCCCTCGAGTTGCCCCGAGGTGGCCCCATAGGCTGCTCAGTTCGGACCAACACTTAGACAAGCACTGGCCCGGGGGTGCTAAAATAAAGATGACCCTCGGGTTGGCCGACCCAAGGGAAAGGGATAGGTGGTGGTGAGGCAAATGGTAAAACCAAGGTTGGGCCTTGCTGGAGGAGTTTTATTCAAAGCAAACTGTCAAGGGGGTCCCATAAATCACCCGATCGCGTAAGGAACGCAAAATCCAGGAACATAACACCGGTATGACGGAAACTAGGGCGGCAAGAGTGGAACAAAACACTAGGCAAAAGACCGAGTCTTCCACCCTTTACCAAGTATATAGATGCATTAATAATATAAGAGATATTGTGATATCCCAACCAAAATCCTGTCCACCACGGAGCAATCTTCAACTTCACCTGCAACTAGCAACGCTATAAGAGGGGCTGAGCAAAGCGGTAACATAGCCAAACAACGGTTTGCATAGGAAAGGTGTCAAAGGTTAGAGGTTCATGGCAATATGGGATGGCTTGATAAACAGGTGATAGGTAGCGCAGCATAGCGATAGAACGAAACAACTAGCATAGCAACGATAGTAGTGAGATCCAGGGTAGCAGTCATCTTGCCTGAAATCCCGAAAGGAAGAAGAACGAGTCCATGAAGAAGACGAACAGATGAAGCCAAACCAAGCGTAGACGAACGAATCCTCACGATCGCAACGAAATAGGAACTATCGAAAAGAAGCAAACAACATAGGTAAACACACCACACATGAACAAGGCATGATGCACAAACAAGCATGATGCATGACAAGACTAAATGAAGCTACTCATGGCAAGAGATGATGCAAACAAGAGCAATACCTCAAGACAAGTTTAAATGAGGCCGGGAACAATATATAACAATTCCGGTAAGTCCTCATATGCAAATTTCGAAATTGGTCCAGATCAGAATAAACCTTATGTTCAAGTTGTTAAACAGCAACTTAAGATGCAACAAGATGATCTACACGAAATTCTAGTCAAGTTACATATAAGGTTCATTTAGTTCGGAGCTACGGCCTAGAAGATATGAGCAAAACAAGATAAACATGGCATTAAAGCAAAATGCATACCAACATCAAGCAAACACCTCAAAACAAGGATTCAACGTGATAATATGAAACTACATGCAATTCTAAGCAAATTTCATATAGAGCACACTCAAAACGGAGCAACGGTTCAACACACACACATGAAACAAGTTTAAAGGACAAGCTGTCCAAAACAGCAACTAGGCATATTGCAAGCATCAAAACAACATTCTACAGCACCTCAACATGAAAACAAAAGACATGGGCATGATGTACAGGTAAAGCACAACAAAACATAAACACTGAGCTAACTCCAGAAATCACTAGAACATGCTCAAACACACATGGTAAGATTGCACGTTATAACAATTCAGACTTTGCAGAAAATAACATCACGATGCAATGTTTAGAGCTATCAAACAACATGTTACAGGAACTTATAATGACAAAAAAAGGCATGGATTGAATCTACTAAATTCATAGATCAAAAGTCCCTTAGTGACCATAAGCCAAAAAGGATCAGAAAATGTGATGGCACCTATGTAAACATAGCAAGTTATTATACAGATTCAAACATGGCAGAAACAGAATTATGAAGGCATGTTGGTGAGCTTCTGCAACTCTCTACAGATCATTACATGGCATGGCAAGGCACCCAACAGTAAGAAGACATATTTTTGAAGCTAAGCATGGCAAGAACAAGGTCATAGGGTGCATGGATCACTAGGAAAACACATGGAAACAACTGAACTTAATGTAAACAGGCTGACAGCAACATTATGAAGCAACTTTGGAGCAACATCCGAACAAGCTACAGCAAGCTATAAATGCAACCAGGGGCATGTATGGTTAGAGGATGATATGTAGAACAAAACATGTTTATAGAACATCTCCAGATTATGCATAGAATGATTAGTAGCAACATGTTTATATAGCATCACGAAATAACAGATTCAGCCTAGCAAAATAGCAACATCATGAACCCTCCTTAACAAGCTCGATTCACTCACCACAAGTCATTGCATGACAATATAAGCATAGCATCATCAAGAAGACATGTTTTGGTAACCAACCAAGGCAAGAACAAGTTCATAGCATGCAAGGATCAACTACAACAAGCTTGGCCAAATTGAATAACATGTAAACAATCTGCCAGGAAACATTTTGAAGCAAAAGTAGAGCACGAAAATGACATGCTAGACTACTCCATAATTGCAAGAAAGGGCATGAATGGATAGACAATAACCTATTGTTCAAAACACCCTTACCGAAGTATCTCCAAATATGCATGGATCTCTCTGTAGCATCATGTTTACATGGCATCAAAATAACAGCAGAACAGGGACTGAAATCAGCAACATCACGATGCCTAGTTTGCAAGCTTGTGCTAGTCACCATATTGATCACAAAAATACATGGCATACACCACTGTAAATAAGACATAGCATAGATCAAAACACATGTAGACATCAACCTCATAGGATGCACACATCAATCATGGCAAAAATGACAAATGAGCTCGTTCTGATAACAGACAGCAGAAAACATTATAAAGCACTCTTACAACGATGATTCAGGCATCAAGATGACCTCAAATGAATATGATGCAATGGAATGAAATGATGTACTCGTCGAGACGAACAATTTGACATATTACACGCACGAAACGGAGCTACGGATGCAGAGATACAACAGGTCAACCATGGCATGATTATTGCAAAATACAGGGTTTTCGGGGAGGGGAAAGTCAACCTCGGATCTAGGAACGGATGTCGATGCAGTGCCGGAGAAGATCGCCGGAGAGGCTGCCGGAGAGGAGGGAGATGGCCGGAGTGGAGGGAGGTGGCGGATGAGCTCGGGGTCGCCGGATCCGGTCACTCCTCGACCGGATCCGACCGGAGAACGAGGAGCCGAGGAGGAGGCGGCGAACTCCGGCCGGCTGCGGGGACCCGCGGCGGAGGACGTTGGCGCAGGTCGGCGGCTGAAGATGGCGCGGCCGGAGGCGGAGGACGGGCGGCGGCGGTGGAGCGGGCCGGGCGGGCCCCTCCTGGGCCTGGCGGGCCAGCGGCGGCAGGCGCGGAGGAGAGAGAGGGAGGTGCGGGCTGAGGGCGATGTGGCGGGCACCGATTCGTCAGGGGCGAGCGGGGCGGACGTGTCCGGCCCGGGCGGACACGTCCGGCGGCGAGGGGAAACTTTAGGGTTTGGACCCGAAAATGGAGGGGGAGATGCGTTTTTTATAGGTAGAGGGAGCTAGGAGAGTCCAAATGAGGAGCAGTTTTCGCCCACACAATCATGATTGAACGACCAAGAGCGTGGAGGGGAGTTAGATGGGTTTTGGGCCATTTTGGAAGGGGTGTTGGGCTGCAAAGAGAAGGAGGCTTTTACGGTTACCCGGTTAACCGTTGGAGTACCAAACGAACTCCAAATGACACGAAACTTGACAGGCGGTCTACCGGTGCTATACTAAGGCCGCTTGGCAAGACTCGGTCCATTCCGAGAACGTTTAACACCCACTCACAACGAGAGACAAAAGGGGAACGCCGGAGGGCATAAGAGTGCCGGATTGCAAAATGAACAACGGGGAAAAGGCTCGGATGCATGAGACGAACACGTATGCAAAATGAGATGCACATGATGACATGATAAAATGCAACACGCAAGCAAATGACATGGCAACGATGGCGAATAACTGACAGACACCTGGCGCATCGAATCCGGGGCATTACAATCCGGTGCCACTGAGTTCAGATGTCATAGCCATTGCCACAAACCCTAGGCAAATCGGTGTCACCGATAGGGATCTCGGTCTCATCGAGATGGGATTGTAATCTCTCTTTTTCACTTCATAACATTTCGGTACAACCGAGATGAGCGATCGGTCCCATCGAGATTGCAATGTAAACTCTCTGTTTCCTTTTTGTAACATTTCGGTCTCACCAAAATGAGCAAATCGGTCCCGCCGAGTTTACCTGACCAACTCTCTGGTTAGCTTATTACCAAAATCGGTCCTACCGAGTTTGTGTAATCGGTCTCACCAAGATTACGTCATGCCCTAACCCTAACTATATCGGTCCTACTGAGTTGCATGTCGGTCCCACCGAAAATCCTAACGGTCACTAGATTTGCTGAATCGGTCCGACCGAGTTTCTCAATTCAGTCCCACCGAGATTGGCAAGTTGTGTAATGGTTAGATTTTGTGTGGAGGCTATATATACCCCTCCACCTCCTCTTCATTCGTGGAGAGAGCCATCAGATTGAACCTACACTTCCAGCATACATTTTCTGAGAGAGAACCACCTACACTTGTGTTGAGACCAAGATATTCCATTCCTACCATATGAATCTTGATCTCTAGCCTTCCCCAAGTTGCTTTCCACTCAAATCTTCTTTCCACCAAATCCAAATCCTATGAGAGTTGAGTGTTGGGGAGACTATCATTTCGAGCACAAGAGAAAGGAGTTCATCATCAACACACCATTTGTTACTTCTTGGAGAGTGGTGTCTCCTAGATTGGCTAGGTGTCACTTGGGAGCCTCTGACAAGATTGTGGAGTTGAACCAAGGAGTTTGTAAGGGCAAGGAGATCGCCTACTTCGTGAAGATCTACCGCTAGTGAGGCATGTCCTTTGTGGGCGACGGCCATGGTGGGATAGACAAGGTTGCTTCTTCGTGGACCCTTCGTGGGTGGAGCCCTCCGTGGACTCGCGTAACCGTTACCCTTCGTGGGTTGAAGTCTCCATCAACGTGGATGTACGATAGAACCTCGGAACCACGACAAAAACATCTGTGTCTCCAATTGCATTTGAATTCTCCAAACCCTTCCCTTTACATTCTTGCAAGTTGCATGCTTTACTTTCCGCTGCTCATATACTCTTTGCATGCTTGCTTGAATTGTGTTAAGATTGCTTGAATTGTGCTAAGTTAGCTAAAATCTGCGAAAGACTAAAATTGGGAAAAGGATAAGTTTTTATTTGGTCAAGTAGTGTAATCACCCCCCCTCTAGACATACTTTCGATCCTACAAGTGGTATCAGAGCTTTGGTCTCCATTTGCTTTGATTTCCATAGCTTTTGGTAGTCATAGCCTTGGTTTCAAAACCTAGGAGACTATGGCGTCTAGCGAGGGAAACTATCACCGTAAAGATCCTTACTTTGATGGTACTAATTTTGCTAGTTGGAAGCATAAGATGAAAATGAATATTCTCGGATATAACCCGACCGTTTGGGCTATTGTGTGTATTGGCTTGCAAGGTGAATTCTTTAATGGGAGAGAACCGAACCATGAAGCTAGCGCGGAAGAGTTGAAGATGCTGTAATACAACGCTCAAGCTTGTGATATCCTCTTCAACAGATTGTGCCCCAAAGAATTCAACAAAATCAGCCGTCTTGAGAATGCAAAGGAAATTTGGGATACTTTGATTGATATGCATGAAGGTACTGACTCCGTGAAGGAATCCAAGTTGGATGTGCTTCAAAGCCTGCTTGACAAGTTCAAAATGAAGGATGGTGAAGGTGTCGCTAAAATGTACTCTAGGCTTGCTCTTATCACAAATGAGATTGTCGGCTTAGGAAGTGAAGATATGACCGACAAATTCATCATCAAGAATATCCTAAGAGCTTTTTACGGAAAATATGATACCATGTGCACATTGATCCAAATGATTCCCAATTACAAAGATCTCAAGCCAACGGAAGTCATTGGAAGAATTGTTGCTCATGAGATGTCACTCAAGGATAAGGAGGAACTTCACAACAAGTCAAGTGGTGCTTACAAAGCCTCATGTGAAGCTAACACATCATCAAGTGAGAAACAAACCTTCAATGAAGAATTGAGCCTAATGGTGAAGAACTTCAACAAGTTTTACAAGAGTAGAAGCAAAGAGAGAAGCTCCAAGTCAAGGTCCTACAATGACAAAAGATCTTCTAGTCAAGAGCGTAATTGCTCCAATTGTGGAAGACCCAGACACTATTCCAATGAGTGTACGACACCCTACGAAAGAAGAGAAGAATCACCTAAGAGGAGAAGAAGAAGAGAAGAATCACCACCAAGTGATAGAAGGAGTAGAGATGATCGTTATGAATGAAGAACACCCCGGAGAAGCAAGGATTCGGAAAGGGAGGACAAGTCATCAAGGAGCTACACAAAAAAAAGACATCAAGCTCATGTTGGTGAATGGGTATCTGGCTCCGACACCGACAATCACTCCGAGAGAAGCTATCACTCCGACTCCGAATATACTCAAGATGAAGGTGTTGACAGTCTAGCACTTGTGTCAACCAAATCCTACGACATATTTGATTCACCAAATGAAGGACTTGGAAGATGCTTCATGGCTAAAGGCCCAAAGGTATCACATCCCGAGTATGTTGATTTCAATAGTGATGAAGATGACTTGCTAGGTGATGATGATTTACTTGTTGACAACTCTAGTGATGAATACTATGATGAAAAGTCAATTAATCATGCTAATCAAGATAAAATGAATGACAATGATAAGGAGAAGATTGATCTTCTAACTAAAGAACTAAACACTCTTAAGTTAGCTCATGAAACTATATTAGAAGATCATCGAGAACTTTTAAGGACTCATGAGAAGTTACGCTTTGAAAAGCTCAACCTTGAGCAAGAGCATGAGTACTTAAAGGCAATCAATGATGATCTTTGTAAGAAAAGTTCTTCTTACATTGCCAAGCGTTTACTCTTATCTACTTACATGCCTCAAGTCAAGTCTAGTAACAAGAACAAGAAGGATTCATCCTCTAGTAGTAACAATAATCCTGCTAAATCCAATGTTGTTGCTTCTAGTAGTTCTCTTGATTCCACTAATGATTCTCTTAGCCAAGTTAAACTTGAGCAAGAAAATAGCTTATTGGGGAATTATAGAGAAAGGTGTTTACAAGAGCCTTGCCGGGAGTAAGCAATTCGAGGAAATTGTACGCAAGCAAGGAAGGCACCGGAAGAACCAAGGTGTTGGTTTTGAACAAAAGTTCAATGCCAATGGAGTTGAGTGGGAAGAAGATCAATACCCCAAGATGAAGTTTGTTCCTCAACAAGAGAAGTATGATCCTACTTCCTTCAAAGGGACACAAGCTGAAGATGATATTCCACCACAAGACCACAAGCAAAAAGGCAAGGATAATCTTCAAGAGGAGATTTATGCATTTGAAGAAGCTCCTAAGGCCTTGGTCAAGTGGGTTCCCAAGACTTCATCAAGTTCTACTTCATCAAGTACGACTACAACTCCAAGGATTCCCATCAAGATGATGTGGATCCCAAAGAAGAAGAACTAGAGAGTTCTTGAGGGTGACTCCGCCAACATATTTCACTCATATCATTTTGGCAAGAACAAGTGCAATCGACTTCCACATCTTGCACTAGTTCAAGGAGTCACAAACCCTCTTGTTGGTAAGACAAGGGCAAGGTAACCTAATGCTTTCATAGACATCATCTTGTGTGTGCATCTCTCTATGTCTATGGATATCCTTGTTTGTTCCTTGTGGGACTAACCCGTGTAGGTATTGAAAGTGCAACTCACTCCAAAGGATTGCTCCAAATGATCTACATCAACATTGAGCATCCACATCTTCAACACCTACATGAAGTCATCATTGACAAAACCCAAGGTTAGTTCATACCTCTTAGGGGGATCTCACATCTAGGGGGAGCTTTACTCTAAGAATTGAGTCAAAGCAACTCTAATGGTGTGAACACAACAATGCATGATGTAAAAGTGGTAACCCCACTTGGGCTTAAACGATGAGTATGACCTATGATCAAATGTTCTCATTTGACTCCTAAGTCAATATACTCATATATAGATGACCTAGTCATCGCCAATTGCTTGATAGATGCTAGAATTGGTTGTGCATGCTTTGCCACATATTTCATTTGCCATTTTATTGTGTGAGCATGTTGGTTGCATATTTTACTCATTCGAGGACATCCACTTGTTGTTTTGATTGTTTGGTTCCTTTTCTTTTGCCAAGTGGATGGACAAGAATGCCTAAGAATCTTCTCTAGCTATCTATGCTATTCTTGTCTCAAACTCTATTCATGTTACATCACAAAATTTGATCAAGTCATATTCGAACCACCCTGTGTGAGGAGCACTCGGAGTCCCTGATTTGTCATAGACTTAAACTTCCAAAACTTTTTTGTGCGTTTCGGTCTGACCGATTCTTCCATTTCGGTCATACCGAGATCACTAAGTCGATCTAGGTTTTCAATCTCGATGCAACCGATTTGAACTTTTCGGTCACATCGAGTTGCAGTAGCTGCTTGTAGTTATGCATCTTAGTCCACCTACTTGTTCCACTCGGTCACACCGACATGGTCAGGCTATATATATCCATGGGTCAAATTTTGGAAATTTCGCCAAACTCTTTCACCCGCGCTCATCCTGCTCTGCCTCCCTCGGTCTCCGGATCGTCCTCCTTGTTGCCAGCTGCCTCCCACCGCTAGTCTTTGCCGTCGTCAACGGGAATCGTCTCTGCCGTTGCCGCCGTAGCAAGTCCATCGCCGAACTAGGATATGGACTTGATCTTTGTGCTATTCCTAACTCCGAATTCCTAGCACATTGTTTTGCCATGAATCTTGCCACGATTGAGATCATCTTATTCACCGAAACCACTCTGTAGATTAGATGTGAATTGAAAATTTAGGGTTAGGTTTCCGCCGAAACCATCTCGGACCAACCGAGTTGTAGAACTCGGTTCTACCGAATCGGCTAAGGCCATTGCACATGTGATTCTTGGTCTTACCAAGAATTGCAAATCGGTGTGACCGAGTTTAGGACTTTGTGAAACCCTAGTAGTCTCGATGCCACCGAACTGTGACTCGGTCTGACTGAGTTCACTAGTTTAGGTTCCAAAAGCTGCTTCAGTATCACCGAGTTTACAATCCGGTAGATCCGAAATGCTTACTGTGGAAAATTAAAACTAAGATTTTGACTCATTCTTTTGCGAAAACCTCTGTATTTTGTGATGCTCATCTACTCTACCTCATCTATATCTATCCATAGGGTCTGCTGTCAGTGTTTGCAACATGTCTGATCAAAGTGACAGCCAGAACAAGTCTGAGGAGAAGGTTCAGATGAGTGAGGGCACTAGTCCCTCTAGCAGCTATGATGAGGGTAGCAGGAGCACACCCAGCAACTTACCCAAGGCAGCCACCAGGGCCAGAAAGAAGAGAACCTCAGATTCTGAGGATGAAGACTATGTGGCTGTTGTGGATGAGGCCACTTCCAAGAAGAAGGTGCTCATGGAGTATGGCACAGCTGCTGCCACTAAGCCTGGTATGAAGACCAAAGCACCTACCAAAAGAATTCCCATGTCTAAGGCCAGAGCCTCTACTCAAGTACCTTAGGAATCTGAACCCAAAGAGGCTGCTGCAGAAGGGAAGAAGAGGAATGAAAGGGTCAAGAAGACCATGGCCAGGGTTGTTGGAAAGACTTCCATGATGGAAGAAGAAGAAGAGGAAGAGGTTGCTGCATCAGCACCCAAAGCTCAAAAGCTTATGGGTGATGCCATCAGGTTAGGGGCTGCTTCATCAAAGCCCAAAGAAGCTCCTAAGGCAGCTGCTCCAAAGCCCAAATCTGCACCAAAGAGGAATACAAGGAATATTCCTGCTGGAGAGAAGAACAAGGCCCTAGTCCTGAAGCTGCTGTTGAAGAAGAAGATGATGAGGAACATGTCTTGAGAAAGTTGAAGCCCAAAATTCCAGATCACAATGATGTTCATCCTGTAGCTGAGGATATCAAGCTGAGGAAGGATGCAGGACTCAGGCAGTGTAGATTGACTGATCCCTATACAGTCAGGAGGAGAACTGTTGTGGACTACAGGTTCCATACAAAGGAACACAGTACAAAAAAAATACACATCCGTGACATTTTTGGCCGAACGAATTTTTTTTCTGTCATACATATGACACTTCTATGACGATAATTGTGACAAAACCCGGTATCATCATAGATGTGGTGGGCTCCTACTTCTATGACAAAAAATCATGACAGAAAATGGGCTTTTCGTCCTGGGCGAGCCGGTGATGCAGCTGCATGACATTCTTTGGGCCATCCATGACGGAAAAAACCGTGGTAGAAGCGAGGGGGAGGAAAATTTTGGGGAGTTGCTGGTTACGGTGGGAGGTCGGGGGCCGAGCGATGCACCTTTCTCTCCTACAAGTACGCGCGTGTGTGCGAGGCGTTGGCTCTAACTGAACCCGAGCGAGGCGTTGGGCTCCAACTGAACCCGAGCGATTGCACTGCAGGCTACGCGTTACTGAACCCGAGCGACTGATCGATGGCTGTTAACTGAACCCGATCGAGCGATTCCTTCGCTACTGCTGCTAACTGAAGCTGATCGATTGGATGCACAGTGAGCGTTGCGAGGGGGGGGGGTTGGATGAACAGTGAGCGGTGGTGTTGCCTCTAGATGAACAAGACCCCGTGGAGTGGAGGGCTGGATGAATAGTAGATGGTGGGGGGGTGGCCGTGGAGGGGTGGTTGAATAGGACCCCGTGGTGTGGAGGGCTGGATGAACAGTAGACGGTGGAGGGGTGCCCGTGGAAGGGTGGTTGAATAGTAGCCGATGGAGTAGTGCGCGGTGGAGGCTGGATGAACAGGAGCCCGTGGAGGCTGGAGGAGGTCGACGGTAGCCCGTGGAGGCTGGAGGAGGTCGACGGTGGAGATGAACAATATCCCATGGAGTCCCGTTTTGCGGTACGCCACACCCCTCCCGACGAACAGGACCCCCGTTTCGACTGTAGAGCTCCAACACAAGTCCGTTTCGTCCGTTATGCAGTACGCCACACCCCTCTCGATCAACAAGACCCCTATTTCGACCGTAGGAGGTGCGTTTCGTCCATTTTGTGGTACGCCACACCCCTCCCGATCAACAAGACCCCCGTTTTGACCATAGGAGGTCTGTTTCCTCCGTTCTGCGGTACACCACACCCCTCCCGATCAACAGGACCCCGTTCCGAATGTAGGAGGTCTGTTTCCTCTGTTGTGCGGTACACCAGGCCTTGTTTCCATCGCCTGTTTCGTCCAAGCCCTCCCGATGAACACGACCACGCATTCCGTTCCGACCCAGACGATTGGCTCCCACGCGTTCTGTTGCCTCCCGATGAACACCACGCATTCCGTTGCCTCCCCATGAACACGATGCATTCCGTTGCCTCCCCATGAACACGACGACGACGCTGTTTCTCCGTTCCAACCCAGCCATGTACACGAGCCCTAGCCGTACGTATGGGCGAGTAGGCGTTTGAGACCCCGCCCGTATGTACGTACGTGGCCGTATTTTCTTTCTTGCACCCTGGCCGATGTACGTATGTGTACATGCTACGTGCGCGCCTCTACTACGACACGTACGCGCCTCTACTACGACATGTGCGCGCCTCTACATCGAACAGTATGTATGTACACGTTCGCGACCAGGATGACAATGCTACGTACGCTTCGACCAGGTGGGTCCCGACTGTCAAGCACTTCCTTGCCTGCGCAGATGTAGTGGTGGGTCCCAGCAGTCAGGGGGCGAATCGTTTTGGTTTTTTTTGCCCGGACGCACCTCCTTGCATGCGAAGGTGTAGCTGCTGCGTACCAGGAGTCAGGGGGGCGAATCGTTTTTTTTTGCCCGGACGCACTTCCTTGTGTGCGAAAGTATAGCTGGTGGGTCCCAGCAGTCGGGGGGCAAATCATTTTTTTCGGACGCACTTCCTTGCATGCAAAGATGTAGCTGGTGGGTACCAGCAGTCAGGGGGGCGAATCGTTTTTTTTCGGACGCACTTCCTTGCGTGTGAAGATGTAGCTCGTAGGTCCCAGCAGTTAGGGGGCGAATCATTTTTTTCGCGAAATACGGTGGCCCGTCCGGTGGGTCCCCACTGTCAGTTAGAGGAATAATTATTTTGTGCGTAATAAGGAGGCACTTCCTTGCGGCTGCCGTGGACCCAGCTGTCAGCCTCTCTACGTACAGTCCACGTCCGATGGAAGTCGTTCCTTAACCATGTTGACCACACCGCATCGAGAGCACCATGGCGGTGGACGATGGCGAAGCCTAGGAAGGGGACGACGCGGAGCCGGGGAAGACGCGACAGTGGATGCACACGCAAAGAGGAGTATGAGGTTCCACTAGTTCGGCTGCGTTGCTGTCACTGCAGAATAACAGGGGGTGTGGGTGAGTGGAGGGATGACCTGGCCAGCGGTGGGAGTAGTAGGGGGCGGTGAGGCCTCCGCGGCACCACAGCCGGCCACGAGAGGCAAGAGCAGGCGGCACAACCGATGCTTCTTTGGGCGGCTGGAGCAAGAAGACCAGAGGTTGAAGAAGCATAATGGCCGTTGGATGGACATCGTACGGTCACTGCAGGTAGAATCGTTTATATTGACTAAGTTGACGAAGCCCTTGGTACATCAACTTAGTAGGCCCACAGGTCAGCTTCCGAAACGGTGCGCCCCAGATGTCAGGGGGAGGAATCATTTTCTGGGCGGGTGAAGCTAGAATATCCGAGATTGAAGAAGAAGCACGGCATCCGTTGGATGGACATCCAACGACCACTGCTGCTAGAACCGTGTGTTGACTATAAGTTGACAAAGCCTTGCATACGCGTCAACTCTATTTTTTAGGGGACACGTCAACTTAATAAGGCCAGAAGTGTGTGGCAGAGAACTTATAGCCCATTTGAGATTTGTAAGAATGTGTAACCCATTTTTGAATTCTAATGTAATTTACTACGACCCATTTACAGTTTGTTAAAAGTACAACCCATTTCAACCAACCGTTCAAAACAGAATTCAATAAAAATTCCCACATTTTGATGGGATCCGAATATTTTTATCCCGAAATTTCTAGTCAGATTAAATACAATTTCAATATAAATTTATATTGCGTAAAAATCCAACGAAACATTGCGCCCGCAACAATTAATGAAATTAAAATTTTCAATATCCAAAAATAATATTTTATAAAGTAATCACTGTCTGGTGCATTTTTTATAGTTACTACCCAGTTTTTATAATTACATCCCATTTATTATTTCTTAAAGCTCATTTTCTTGTTAAGCCTAATGCATCCCTCCTAGGAAAGATTTGCAGCCCAGCGGGGCAGAGAATAATAACTTGACCTTGCCTGGGTATTCCTAAAAAAAAGTATAGCTGGGCTAGCCATTTTCAGCTTGAAAAAAATTAATATCTGGGATGGATATCTGGCCTGGGCTAGACGGGCCATAGCCCGCCCAGTTAATACCTGTAGCGATGTTTTTGTTGTTGTTCAGAGGAGAAAAATTAATATCTGGGCTAAACATCGAAAAACTCTGTAGTGATCACACCTCAAAAACACAAATACTGCTCGAGCTGCTTGGTCCCAGCTATCGGCCGCTTCTTGTGCAATTTTCTCATTTATTGACTACTCCCTCCTTTCCGGTTTATAATGCTCAATTCAAAAATCTCACCAATCAAGGTAGATGGCGAGTGGTGGAATACTCTTTGTAGTTTTGCAAAAGCACCTAATCAATGTCTTGTTATCCTCAAAAAATTATGTTTATCAATGCATTAATTGCAATGCATGCATGCATAAAGTTCATGCATTGGTCAATTTTCTCTTAATACTTGCATGCAATGATTTAATGCACCTTGGAATCTGAACATGTGATGGAAAACAACTAAATTGAGCCTTATAAAATGGAAAAACTAAAATTTTGAGATAAGCCCTATAAACCGGAAAGGAGGGAGTACATAGGTTGACAATGGTGTGGGACCGTGATGTCAGGAAACCAGGAGGAAGCAAAATAAATTATAGTTATATATATATATAATAAGGAGGCACTTGCGTATGTGAGGCTATGGACCTGGTGGGCCCCCATTGTCATCCTCTCTAAGTAAAGTCATCTCCTCGCCCGCCCGCGTTTTCCGCCCGAAACAGTCAGCGCCGGTCGCCCCGCTTCCCCATGCAGGCGATTGCTCTGCCTTCAAACGACACAAGTGCCGTCCGTCCGTCCATCTGCCGCACACATTAATAATACGCGGTTGCCGAGGCGGCTACTCCAGCGCCACAAGTCCGTCCCTCCACTCGCCCACCATTTGTATATAAACTGTTGCGCCGGCCATAGCCCTTGTCATCCGCGTCCATTCCCTTTCTCCTGTTCAAATCACTACTGCCCACCATGGCTTCCTCACTCTCCAGCGCTCTTCGGGACGGGCAGACGATGGACCACAAGGATATGGCAGCCATTGCTGCCGACCAGCTGGCTGGCAGGCAGCTGGAGGACGACGACGTCCTAATGAAGAACATGGTAGTCGACGATCCAGCGCCAACCCCCTCCTCCGCACCATCCTCGCCGGTGCATCGCACCATGACCATCAGCGAGGCCCGTGCCCAATATATGGAACGAGTGAGGCAGATGCGTGAGGAGCAGTTCCGGGAGGCGCAGGCTGAAGCCGCATACAACCACCATCTCCTGCAGAAGCACCTGCAGGCAGAGGAGCAGATCGCCACGGAGCGGGCGAAGCAGGAGGCGCTGCTCGACTCGTACCACTCCGCCCGCAAGGGCCACCTTGAGTGCTAGCTATACCACATGCGGGTGGCGGAAGCTGCGGCCGCCTACAAAGAGGCTAGCAAAGAGGGCACTGAAGCGGGCGAGGCGCTGTTTGGCGAGACCGAGGACGAGGCAGAGGACAATGCCGGCTCCGACGAGTCCCCGCTCCGCTGGCGTCGACGAGGCCCTACTCCGCCGAGGCCCCGCGGTGCCAACAACGAGGCGGAGGACACCGCCGGCTCTGTCGCGGCCCCGCGGCGCCAACAACGAGGCAGAGGACACCGCCAGCTCCGCCGAGGCCCCGCCCCGCCAACAACGAGGCAGAGGACATCGCCGGCTCAGACGAGGCCCCACCCTACCGACAATGTGGGGGAGGATTTCCACCGCTTCGCTGAGGCGCCGCCCGCCGGCAATGAGACAGAGGACATCGCCGGCTCCGCCGAGGCCCCGCCCCGCTGCCAACGACGCTGCGCCACACAGAAAACGAGGAAGAGTAGAACACGGTAGGTCGCCGCCGCTCGGGTCCAAGTAAGGCCACCGCTGCTACCCTCCGGTTGAAGCCAAGCTAGGCGGGTTGACCATTGACGGCCGGTTAGCTTCTTAGCGGCGACATGGAGTCGGAGAGCTGCGCTGGAGAAGACTGCTTCTACTTAACTGCTGGTGCAGTTGGCTGAATGACACGTGGGCCCAACAGGCCACATGTCAGTTACGCAACTGCACCTGCAGTTAAGTCACTGAAGCTTCTGTTCGGCTCAGCGGGACACAGGTGGGTAGCTTCGGTTAATTAATTATACCTCCAGCGCACCCCTTTTTAGTTGAAGAATGTACGAAATGTAATGAAATCCAGCATGTTTATATGAAATCTGACCGTGTATGAATGAATTTATTTCGATTAGTTCGAATTCCTGTATCACTGGCATTGGATGAACATGCAAAACAATATGTACTACTACGGTGATCACCTCGTTTGCAGCAGTTTCACATGTACTCCCTCCAGACCTTTCTAGTCTGCATACAAGTTTTTTCTGCAGTCAACGTATCTCTACTTTGACCAATCTTATACAAAAAAGTATGCACTTTCACAACGTGCGAAGTAAAAAGGAACAGAAGGATTACAAAGAGTTTGAGCAGCTTTTTACCGTTTCTGTACATTGCAATCAAACACAAAGGACTGGCAATTCATAGAGAACATTCAAAACAAATGATGATTATGCATCTCAGCGACTCACATGTCAGAGGCAATATTTACTTCACAACTAAAGAATAAAGAAAAAATTGATCAACGCTGCTGACAGCAAAGGGTGTCCCATTCGAAAATATCAAACACATATCTTGCTAAAATCAATGAGCAAAATTTGACAAGGTTTTCCCATTCCAAAATATCAAATGCCTATGATTGTGGAATGGGCAGGGTTTGCCATCAGTTCAGACATTGACATGGCACCTCGTGCTAAATATACAAGATGTTCTTTTTGTGCAGTTCCACCAAAATCAACCAAATTCACGCGTAGCTTGTATGATTTCGCCCTTATATGTTGCAACGCCTTGAACTTATGGGCACCTCCTTTATTGTGGTGGAAATGAATGATTCGATGTATTCATGAACATTTTGTGTAGTTCCCATTGAAATCAAGCTGAGCACCCCTGTTTGCACAAATGCAAAAAAGTGATTATTATAAAGCAAACTGTACTATGAATTGGCAGTTTCAACAGGCACATACATGGTCCATGTAGAGCACACTTTTAGAAAAATGGAACTCACTAGAAGAATCCTAGAACAACATTGTACTCGCACATCACAGCAAAAAAATGGAGATTTGTCAGTCCTTTTGAGCTGAAGTTAGTTTGGTCTTGTGGGGAGTAATGTAACCATCCTTCAACTCCTCCTTCTGATGAGAAGATACACAGGGCTTCTTCATCCTAGCATAATCGGAACTAGTCACTTCACGTACTCCATATTCTTCTTCAGAGGAAGATGATCCTGTTGTGCAAAGACAAGAGGACTACTAAATGCTAGCATCCCTGTTTGCTCGAAAAAAAGGAAAGGAAATATTTAAAACAACACACATGAAGCACTTCTCATGGACAATACCACTTTTTCATGACAGTATGTGAACAGTAGCACAACACCAATAGAGATGACAAAGCTCAATCATATGGATGAAATCAGTGGGCAAGTACCAACCTTTGTCAGGAGGCTGATTGTGTAGAGCATACAGATGAAGCACTTCTCCGGAACCACCTGTTGCTATCTACAGGGGTGGCCATGCTTACTATATACTCCTCGATTAGTTTAATGTTTCCAACATCTTCTTGTGCAGTTCCACTAAAATATATGGTATCTTCAATGAAGATCCCTGTTTGCAGAAGTAGAGATAATTACGTATGGCATCAAATCAATGGCAAAACAATTGCTCGTTCCAGCCATAGCAATAAATTAAGATGCAAAACTATATCATTACTTGTGTCATCACAGTAACAGTGCTTCATTACAGCACCGGGAGTTGATTTTTTTTTCTTCCGCTTGTTCTTCCCCTTCATCACTTGGTTTAATAAGAGACAAGCTTCGCCTTCAATGTAAGATTTCGCATGTCAATTAGGGAGCACAAGTATAGTACTAAACTTAATTTTCTAATGAAAGTGGCAAAATACAGGCCATCAGTTGTGAAATATCCTTATCTTACCTCAATGGGATATTACGGTGCACATACAAATTGGAAGTCTTGTCTCCATTTGTGCAGTTCACTAAAATCAAGCAACATTATCGTACAAGTAGCACAACATATGAAAGCACACTCCAGAATCATGTGAAAGAAGGCTTGTACTGACCTCTCATGATGCGGAATTCAAACAACTCACAAGAAGAAGATCTGAACCAAATTCGCCTTAACGGATAGGAAGTAAGATCTCCTCTTGTGCAGTTCTACTAAGATCAAGCAATCAAGCAACATTGTCGGTGTGATATTTTGGTTGAACTGCACAAAAACACTCTTAAAACAAAAGTGTTTTGTGCAGTGCAACAAAAGGTCACAATGGCAACGAGGTGAAGTAGATAACCCTGTTTACATAGAGGTGCAAAGGAAACAATTAGTGGTCAATAACGGTGGATGACACAGAAGCCAACAAAAAGAAGCATCTACCTTATCTAAATGGGAAAGAAAGCAAGACAGTAGCATTTCTCAAATGGTGGCATTGATTAATATTAACATAGGATTATATTAACAATAAAATTCGTTAAACATGTAATTTGCTTTTAACTTTGGCATTGCATCAATTTTCCAGCGGCATTATTAGAGGGTGTTTGTTTACAGGGACATTTTGGTGTAGGGACTAAAAAAACTCCGTGTCAATCCCATCTAAACCAAACAGGAGGGACTTTTAGGGACTAAAAGTGGGCATTTAGGACTAAAGAAATAAGACCCCGAGGGAGTCTTTTTGGGACTTTTTCCAACAGTTGCCCCTGCCACACATCGCACCTTGTTTCTATTAGTTCATTACTAGGGGTAACATGGTCGTTTAGCATGTCATTTAATAACCTCTAGTCCATGTTTAGTCCCTGGAACCAAGCAAGTAGGGACTAGGGAGTTTTTAACCAAACAGGGCCTTAGATTAACAACAGCTAATGAGTTGCACGGGACAGCGGATGCACCAGCACCATGTGCATCTACCGATGTACTATGGTCATGCACAGTCTGTTGCAACAAAGAACAAACAACCAAGGAGCATATTTTGTTGGTCCCAGTTTTGTTATCTTTAGACACCTTTCCCTATGTAAGCGCAGCAAATCTAGTCATGCTTAAACTCTACAGCCTTGTCCCTTCCTTTCCTTTTTGAACCACGTCCTAGATTTATGCGATACAACTTTCCCCACTACTTTCCCCCATTCCTTTCCTCTTTGAACCACGTCCTAGATTCATGCTATACAACTTTTCCCCTTCATTTCCTCTTTGAACCACGTCCTAGATTCATGCTATATACAACTTTTCCCACTACTTTCCCCCACTCCTTTCCTCTTTGAACCACGTCCTAGATTCATGGTATACATGCAGCTAGAGCAATGCATGTGGAGTAAGTAAAATATACCTTGAGGTTCTTGGGGCGTGGTTCGGTGGGCGACGGGACGACGGAAAGAAGAAGGGGTCAGAGGCCCTCCCGCATCGCCGCTGGGTGGAAAGTGAACAACTGCGCCGGTAGTGGATTCCCTCCCTCGTCAACGGCGACAACGTTAAGCCTCCTTCCCTTCCCGGTGGACGGATCCTGCCGGCTCTATGAGCAGCAATGAGGGGAGAGAGAGGCCAACGAAGTCTTGTTTAGATCTGGAGAGGGCGAGAGAGTGTGAAGAGAGCAATTACAAGCGTTGAGACTCCAGCGGGAGAGGGCGAGAGAGTGTAAAGAGAGCAACTACAAGCGCTGAGGCTCCAACATGTATATATATATATATATACTGGAGGGAGAGTGTGAAGTGTGCAATCCCTAGAAAACATTTTGACCAGTCAAAGAATCCTCCTGGCAAAAATTATGCTCATGTGTAGTTATCGAACCTGAGACCTCAAGTTTGATGAGCGAACAGCTAACCAGCTACACAATCCTCCCGTTATGTTCAACGAGAGGAAAATAACCTTTTATATATTCCTGCATTCATGTGACAAGCATGCCGTGTTTTTTGTGTGTGTGGGAGTCATTGTGATTTCAATCATAATCGTGTCTTGTGGCTTTGGTGGTAAGACTATCCACAGTGGTGCAGAAATTATGCAGCCTTAGTCACCTTACCCCTCTCCACGTAGTACGTTGGGTCCCACCAGTCAGAGGGTGAAACAAACAAATTAATAAGAAAAATTAAAAGCGCCAGCGGTGTATCTTACCTCACACATCTCGCTACTGCTCGGGAACACTGTCCAATTGATCCCTCTGTTCGCTCACGTACTATTTTAAGTGAATCCTTATTATAACATGCACACAAATTTTGGGCACTTGTATTCGACTTAACTCAGTGTGCCACCGTATCTCGCATACTTACTACTCCCTCCGTCTAGATGTAATAAGTCACGTTAGAAGGTGCAACGGGACCAAGGTGGGTGCGTGTGCGTGTGTGTGTTTAACAGCATGTGTGTGTTAGAGAGTACGACAGATCGACCTACTCCTAGAGAGAGATGGTGTGTAGTGTACGATTTTAGCCGCGAGAGTCGGTGCATCCTCTCATTTCCGGGCGTGTCCGATAGGGACATGTAGACAGCTGCCACGCCCGCTCCTGACCAGCCTGGCCCACCCAAAGCCCCTCCATCGCCCGCGCGCGCTTCCCGCCCAAAATGGTCAGTGCCACTTCAAAGAATCAGTGCCACATTCATGCCCGGGCAGAGCGGACGCGACCTCTCACTTTCACAAGAGTGATGGTTGCTTCGTCCGTCCAACTTACTGCTGGGTCTATGTGATTTGACGGCTCATTGGTCTTTATTACTGAGGTGGTAGGACTGCTGGATGTCCCACGCTTTCGGCGAAAGGAGGTAGTAGATTACAATTTCTCCATTCTTACAGCGGAGGAGTGCAAGAGCAGTGAAAACACGCAGGCTCAGTGATTACATGGCCCACCTCACACTATCACCGTGCGACACCCAACTCTTTACATAGTACTCCCTTCGTTCCTAAATATTACTAGATGAGTCCCCGCGCGTTGCCGCGGAACAGCGGTATATCTCTCTGCGCAAAATCATCGATTTCATAGAACTAAAAAAACTCTATAATCGCATGACAAATGTGGTAGCCAAACTAAATAAACTCCCATCATCGTTTAGATCATCCCACGTAAGGAAAAAAGATCAGCCAACTCCTACTGCATAATGGGATTATATTTTTCTTTTTACATGTTAATGGGACTTAAAAGCTCACTTACATGCATGCTACCGGTGCATGCTTGCATGCAGATATCTTGATATGATTTAAAACCCACTCACATGCATGTGCCACGGTATTTCTGCATGCTTGCATGTGGCTTAGTGCGAAGCCTCTCAACGTCTAGATTAGACGCCTACTATGGACTGATTTACTTCATCTAATGGCTACATCAATTTTGATGATTAAAATGTGGCTCAAGGAGAGCATAGAGAATTCCTAGTAGTGGGGGCTAGCTATTACTAGTAGATAAGTCTTTGTAGAGATTCCACTAGGTGAACTACACACGGAACAAAATGAATGAATCTACACTTAAAATGCATCTATATACATCCGCATGTGGTTCATGGTGAAATCTCTACAAAGACTTATATTTAGGAACGGAGGAAGTACTAGTATAGTACGTACTTTAATTTATCAGCGAGATAAATTTGTACAATGCTATGAAGCTTCCAGCTCTTGTTACATGTATCTTACGTCCAAGGTTGCCCGTTGCAACATTTCATCAAATACAAAGGAGACTAACATGCATGCTATTGCATCTCAATGATTGACAGATCATAGCAAATATGTACTCCCTCTGTTCCAAAATAAGTGTCTCAACTTTGTGCAAAGTTTAGTACAAAGTTGTACTACTACTAAAGTTGACACTTATATTGGAACAAAGGCAGCTAAAGAAAAAAACGATCCATGCAGTCCCTAGCCCTTGAACCGTGAACCCTGACCAGGCTTCAATTTGCTGGCAACGTTGGAGCTTCCTAGTAAATGAAGTTTGCAACCTTTTGACCATCGGATCATTTTGTGCAGTTTCACCAAAATCGAGATGAGCATCTCTGTGGCAAAGAAATTGAAGAAGCGTGATTAGAATAAGATTGTTGGGACTAGTTGATCAGACATAAACTCATCACAAATACAGTACGTAGAAGCCAGTAGAGGTATCAGGTATGTGCGGGGCAAAGAAGTAGAGAAATATCCACAGGGAGTGATGTGGGCAGCCGCAGCAGTGGTGCAAGCCGTCTGTAGAGGGAGTTGTACCTGAGGGACGTAGCTCAACCTTGAGGAGGGCGGCGGGAGGCGGCAACTACCCACGTCGCGGCAGTGAGCAAGGGACGAAGGCAACCTCACCGGCTTTGTGAGAGAGAATGGCGGGGACCCCTGATCGGGACGTGCCGACAGTGGGTTTTCGCTATCGGCGATGGCCACTGCATCTACACTAAGCATCCACCCCTTCCCCAAGCGGACGTGATCCGCCGGGATGTTAGAGATGTGGCCACAGTCGCTTTGTGCAAGAGAGTATGAAGAGAGCAACCCCAGCAAGCAACCGTGTAGGCTGGCCCGTCCTGACTATGTATATAGTGGAGCGGTTTCCTTTTCTCTCCATATGAACCTATCATATTGTGTACGTGCCACTGAAGAAAAAAAAACTTTATTTATAAATGACGCGGCACCTACTACTCGTTCTCCTATAACCTTGCACTTGGCATCTCCAAAATATTAACCTTGCGATTGGCTCTTCGCCTCTTCGGGAAGTCGAGCAATAATGGTAGTGCAATATATATCATTCTGGCTAGATGAGACCGAATGAATTGTTGCACGTCCACCACGTGGGCGAGGGTCAAGGGGCGAGGGAGAGTGCTACTACATACGGAGCGAAATGAGTGAATCTACACTCTAAAATACGTCTATATACATCAGTGTTTGGAGTATGTACTAGTAGTTCATATTGAAATCTAATAAAGGACATATATATTCCAAACAATATGATATAATATCTATAACCAAGGTAGTAGGGGTGAGGAGTAAACGGAGGGAGTACTAAATTTTTATCCTCGTCCTGCGAGCCACCGCACGCAAGGGCGAGGGAGCGGGCGTAAGGCAGAGCAAGCTTCACCTCATCCTGCGAGCCACTGCACCCGTGGGCAGGGGAGACGGTGTACTAAGCAAGTTTCTCCTCGTTCTGCGAGTTGACGGGACACTTCAAAAGTACTCCAGTGTATAGAACCTTGTGTCTAAGGTAGGCCCCACATGGTTTGCCTCTTTTTTTAATTTAACATAAGCGTGTGTCACGCCCAATATGCGACCCTATCCAAAAGGAACTCGAAGGTCCACCAAGGATAGACCCGCATATTGAAATGCTTTTGCAAGGTGGATATCATTACATCAACATTACATAATAGATGGGGATACATACAAAAGGCATACAATGCCACATGAATACATCAACACATCATCCATAAGAGCAACATCCGATTACGGATGAAACACAAACAGAAGCTCAAACAACATCCACCCTGCTAGCCCAGGCCGCCGACCTGGAACCTATCCCCTGATCGAAGAAGCAGCAGAAGAAATGCACCTGAGATAAATCACCGAGTAATGCTAACTGAGAAACAGAAGTGCACCTGAGATAAATCACAGAGAAACGCTAACTTAACCAACAGTTCGAGTGAACCTGACTGAAAATAACAGAGACAAGATGAAAAAGAAACAGGGCAAATAACAGGGGCGCCTGGGATTTGATCCCCAGACCCCTCAGTAGAATACTGGCGGATCTAGCCAGTGAGCTAGCTGTGTCCTTGTGATGTAAAGGGGGATCGGCTGAACGCAAAAGCATGTGCTCATCGTGACCAGCACCAAAACTGAAGCGTGCGCATGGGGACTCGCCGGCGATGGGAGCCAGGAGCAACCGCTGCTTTGGTTGTAGAGGACCGGCGGGGTGTGGAAACATGCCAGGGTGCCTGTGATCGAGCAACAACATTAGGGTGTGGGTGCGGACAGAAGCAGCTTCGGGCGAGGTGCGCTAGCGCAGCAAGGTGTGCGGGGGTGCAGCAAACAAGGAAATGACTTGGCTCAAAACAGCCATGGCGATAGCACGGGAACAGCATCTCGGACACGACGGGATCGGTGACTACATGCATGCAAAGAAGCGGTAAAAGAGGGGATTCGACACGTCTCACCGAGGGGGTGCGGAAGGTGAGCTCGGACGGGCGCGAGGAGGCCGATCCGAGGCGTAGGGAGGAGCTGATTGGGCGATGGTGCTCGGACCATGAAGCATAGGAAGCAGGGGAGGCGATCGAGGGCTGGACTTGGCGATCCGGCTCGGGGAGGTCGCGCCAGGGGTCGCTCTAGAGGAAGAGGACGGCGCCGGCGACGGGAACGATGCCGGGCTCGAGCTTGTCTTGGCTCGACCGGCCATGGCGACGGCGACGGCAGGGAGGCGCGTTGAGGAGGCTCTCGCCCAACTAACTCCGGGGATCGGTCGAGGAGGGTGACGGGGTGCAGGACGACATGCCGGAGATGGCCCTGGCACAGGCCGGACGCGAGGATGACGACGGACGCCGGCGGTTTTCTTTTCCGGGTGCTCTTTGTTCCTTGTCTCTTGAGGAAGAAGAAGAAATAGTGGAAGGAAAAAGGGGGGAGGCGGCAAGAGGGAAACCCTAGGGGATGCCCTGAGGCGCCTTTATAGGAGGGGGAGGCGAAGCCGTGGTTGTCCTTGTGGGCATGTGCTTCTGCCTCTCCTTCTTTTACCGTGAGGGAAGAAAGAGCAAGAGGAGGAAGAAAGGAGATGAGGGAGTCGCTGCTGGTGGGGTCAGCTAGCAATTGGGAAAATTTTTACCAGGGATGTGATCGGGGCTGCGGGTCTAGGCTGCTCTTGGGCCTGCTCGGGCGGAAGGAGGCCCAAGGGTCGGCTGGCGCTAGCGGGATGCGGTTGCTGCTTCTTCTTTCTTTTATTTTTTTTCTTCAGACAGAAAAATAAAGATCGAAAAGCACAGGAGTATATGCGAGGGTTGAGAGAGATATGAGAACATCCTCATGCTCCTGAAAATGTGCACTAATTGGAATAATTGGTTTGGGAATTTTTAGAGAAAGAAAATTATCGCAAGTTTGAACTAAATTCAAATTTGTGGCAATTTTGATTCCAACCAATTCAAGTCCAAAAGAGTTGAAAAATTGGCGGAGAGGGTTTAGGAATGGTGAACTAGCATCAGGAAAAGAATGAACATTAATGAAGGAGGGAATAATGTCGCTTGCAAAAACATGAAGGAAGAAAGAAGGGAGAGGTGAAGATACATGGGCATGGCTTGAGAGAGAGATAGCAAGGGCTGATACATACGACTTGAATAGAGCAACACAACATCATGAAGAATGCAATGCACATGGTGATTATGATGAAATGCAAAATGACAAGAGGCACAATGCAATGTAAACAATGATGATCATGAAGCAAGAAGCAAATATGACAAGGCACTCAACATAATCATGGAAACAATCATAGGGAAAAGAAATATGCAAAACAATTATGACAGTGCCACACGCAATAAATACACAACAAGAAGTAAAAATAAATGGGAGGCAACTGGAGCATCGGTCTCGGGGCGTCACAATACTCCCCCACTAACAAGAGATCTCGTCCCGAGATCTTAGGACCAAGACGGAAGCGGAAAAGGGATGAGGTGAAACAGAAACTCAAGAGAAGAAGCAAAGAATCGAGAGCACTCGCGAAGAAGAGAGGAACGACGAGAATGACGAGAATCGAAAGCTCATGGAATCAGATAAACTATGAAACCACTCCAGTTAGAACTAGATAAGAAACAAATAAGAGTGAAAGGATTTAGGCAGCACTCCGGCTGAACATGGAAAGAGTTGGAACTGAGATTGACCAAATGGAACGATAGTTGACGAGAGGACCAACACAATGCCTCCGAAAGAACTGAAAACGTTGAAAGAAAAGAACGGAGAACAAGATGACAACTTGTGCCACGAATGAAATTGAAAGCATCTTTAGAAGGAAGGTTTAGACGGAGTTGTTGAGAAAATCAACAATGAAAAGAATAAGCTTGTTGTGTTCTTATATGTAACATCTCAAGATCATAAGGTGATAACCAACCACAAACGGAAATGATTGGATAGCTTAGAAGAACGAAGAAATGCAAAACTCCACTTCAAAAGAATACGGAGATTTAATTGCACTTAGAGATACAAGAAGAAAAGATACTTGAACTCCACCAACAAGATCTTGATGAACTCTTCCAGAATGAATTAAATCATGAAGAACCACCATGAAGAACTCCGGTGACAATAGGATGATGAGATAGAATGAAGGATGAAAGAATAAGATTAAAGCTTGCGGTGATTTAGATGGATGTTCCGACGAAAATGACCGAGCAAATTTGAACTCCGAAAAAGAAAAGATGAAAACACTTGGAAGTAGAATTTATTCATCAAGAACAAACTCCGAAGGAAGGGATTATTCACTTGATGAAAGAAAAATAAGAATTACGTTATGCTTATCCTCCACCAGTTAAATTGATGCGAAGCAATGGATTTGCATACTACTTATTCTTCTTGAAAAGGATTGATAAGTGACATAGAGCCACCTTTAGGAAGGTCTTCAATGAACCATCATTGGGATTGAAAGAACGAATGAATTAATATGATAATCAAGGAAAAAGAATCTTGAACGAACCACCGTAAAAATTCGAAAAAAACTGAAGAAAGGGAATGAATCACCGGGAAGAATTAGAAGAACAAATATGCTAGAGGGGATTTAGATGCAAAAGAACAAAAGATCATGATCTGATTAAAGAACACTTGAACGAAGCACCGGGATAAATAGAGAACGATAACTGGAATGATGGCCTCCGGTGAAAAGAAATGGAAAAACAACTCCTGACATACTCTGGATGGTTAAGAAAAGAATAAATGACAAATGGAATAGTTTGAGAGGATAACAAGAAGCTAGAACCACGAATCTTCGAGAGAACGGGCAAGATTTAGAGGAAAAAACTCTTCTTCGATCTTCAAATGATGATGAGAAACACCACCAAAATTACTGAGGTACTCCGGTAGAATGTAAAAGAGGATGGGTTGAACCAAAGATGAAAAGAATTTGAAAGCGATTTTGGGAAAGATCTGTCTGATGAGATCCATTCTTACGTCACACTTGAAAAGAATTGAGAAAAATTCCGGGCGAATTAGAAGAGTCAGGTAAGATCGTGGGAAAAGACCTATGGGTTAGGGCCCACTAAAGAGAAAAAACACCGTTGGAAAGGGTTGTTGAAGAGGTAGATGATGCACCGGAATGATTGAAATATTTGAATGAGGTGACAACCTCGAATTAATTGGAACACAGACGAATCTCCTGAGATGACTTCTGCACTCCGGGACGATTGAATGGCAAGAGGCGAACGAGCAAAGAAAGCACTTCGAGGAAAAGGATATGATCAACCCGAAAAAATTGAATTGAATCCACCGGAAAAGAGATGAAGAATGTCAAACGAGACGAGAATTCCCCGATTGAAATAATTGTCGAAAGACTGAAGAGGCTCCACACGAATGAAATTGATG